>NW_027152496.1:20000-105689 GCF_040937935.1 Hyperolius riggenbachi | reverse complement strand
TATGTACCTCCACCACAGCATGTGCAGATAGTATGTACCTCCACCCAGTGGCGTAGCTACAAACCTCTGGGCCCCGATGCGGAATCTGGATGTGGGCCCCCCCCACGGCAACAACAGCCCCCCTCCCCGGGCAACACCCGACACACACACATATCCGAATCCCTATAGCCAGCTATAGGTCCCCCCAGTATAGGTAGCCAGGCATAGGTAAGCCAGTATAGTTGCCCCCGGAATAGGTTAGCCAAGTAGGTGCCTCCAGCATAGGTAGCCAGTATAGTTGCCCCCAGTATAGGTTAGATAGGCAGGTGCCGCCGGTATAAGTTAGATAGATAGGTGCCCCCAGTACAGGTTAGCTAGGTGGGTGCCTCTAATATACGTAGCCAGAATAGTTGCCCCCAGCATAGGTTAGATAGGTAGGTGCCCCCAGTATAGGTTAGTTAGGTAGGTGCCTCCAATATAGGTAGCCAGTATAGTTGCCACCTGTATAGGCTAGCTAGGTGCCCCGAATACAGGTTAGACAAGTAAGTGCCCCCAGGTTAGATAGGTAGGTGCCCCCCAGTATAGGTTAGATTAGGTAGCTGTCCCCCAGTATAGGTTAGATGAGGTAGGTGCCCCCCAGTATAGGTTAGGTAGCTGCCCCCCAGGATAGATTAGGTAGCTATCCCCCATGATAGGTTAGATTAGGTAGCTGCCCCCCAGGATAGATTAGGTAGCTGCCCCCCAGGATAGATTAGGTAGCTGCCCCCAGGATAGATTAGAGTAGGTAGCTGCCCCCCAGGATAGGTTAGAGTAGGTAGTAGCTGCCCCCCAGGATAGGTTAGAGTAGGTAGCTGCCCCCCAGGATAGATTAGGTAACTGTCCCCCAGGATAAGTTAGAAGAGGTAGCTGCCCCCCAGGATAGGTTAGATTAGGTAGCTGCCCCCCCCCAGGATAGGTTAGGTAGGTAGCTGCCCCCCCAGGATAGGTTAGGTGGGTAGCTGCCCCCCAGGATAGGTTAGGTAGGTAGCTGCCCCCCCCCCCCAGGATAGATTAGGTAGGTAGCTGCCCCCCAGGATAGGTTAGGTAGGTAGCTGCCCCCCCAGGATAGGTTAGGTAGGTAGCTGCCCCCCAGGATAGATTGGGTAGCTGCCCCCCCAGGATAGGTTAGGTAGGTAGCTGCCCCCCCCCCAGGATAGGTTAGGTAGGTAGCTGCCCCCCAGGATAGGTTAGGGAGGTAGCTGCCCCCCCCCCCCCAGGATAGGTTAGGTAGCTGCCCCCCAGGATAGGTTAGGTGGGTAGCTGCCCCCCAGGATAGGTTAGGTAGGTAGCTGCCCCCCCCAGGATAGATTAGGTAGGTAGCTGCCCCCCAGGATAGGTTAGGTAGGTAGCTGCCCCCCAGGATAGGTTAGGTAGGTAGCTGCCCCCTCCCCCAGGATAGGTTAGGTAGGTAGCTGCCCCCCCCAGGATAGGTTAGGTAGGTAGCTGCCCCCCAGGATAGATTAGGTAGCTGCCCCCTCCAGGATAGGTTAGGTAGGTAGCTGCCCCCCCAGGATAGGTTAGGTAGGTAGCTGCCCCCCCAGGATAGGTTAGGTAGGTAGCTGCCCCCCAGGATAGGTTAGGTAGGTAGGTGCCCCCCCCAGGATAGATTAGGTAGCTGCCCCCCCAGGATAGGTTAGGTAGGTAGCTAGGGTTGCCAGGTCGGCTGATGGAGAAAACCGGACAGGGGGTGGAGTTAGGGGTGGAGTTAGGGGCGGAGTCAGAAGCACACTTTTATGTAGAGTGGGGCTAAGCAATGGGCTTTTTTAAAAAAAATTTTATAGTATTTATATCGCACTGACATCTTCTGCAGCACATTACAGAGTACATAGCCATGTCACTAACTGTCCTCACCAGTAGTACTGGTCCAGTGCACATAAGAGACAGTTTTTCACCAGTAACTGCACATAAGAGACAGCTTTTCACCAGTAAATGCACATTATAAGAGACACCTTTTCGCCAGTAAATGCACATAATAAGAGACAGCTTTTCCCCAGTAAATGCACAAGAGACAGCTTTTCACCAGTAAATGCACATAATAAGACACAGCTTTTCACCAGTAAATGCACATAATAAGAGACAGCTTTTCACCAGTAAATGCACAAAAGAGACAGCTTTTCACCACTAAATGCACATAATGACAAACAGCCAGTGTTCCCAGTATATGTAGCCAGGGATATATGTGCCCAGTATATGTAGCCAGGGGGTATATATGTACCAGTATATGTAGGCAGGGGTGTAAATGTCCCAGTATACGTAGGCAGGGGTATATATGTCCCAGTATATGTAGCCAGGGGGTATATGTGCCCAGAATAGGTAGCCAGGGGCTATATGTGCCCAGAATAGGTAGCCAGGGGCTATATGTGCCCGGAATAGGTAGCCGGGGGCTATATGTGCCCGGAATAGGTAGCCAGGGGGTATATGTGCCCAGAATAGGTAGCCAGGGGCTATATGTGCCCAGAATAGGTAGCCAGGGGGTATATGTGCCCGGAATAGGTAGCCAGGGGCTATATGTGCCCAGAATAGGTTAGGTAGCCAGGTGCCCCCCGCCCCCCCCCCCCCCCCCCCCGCAGGAGGAGAACAGTGCAGCAGAGAGAGAGCTGGGAGCAGCGGTGGAGAAGGGGGGCAATCTCCCCCCCCTTCCCTCACCTTAGGGTGCTCTCTCTCCCCCGCTGTCTCCTCCAATATGATGTGCAGGCTGGCGGGTGGCTGCGGGCGGAACTTACCTCTGTGTCGCAGGCGCCGGAAGTTCGGGTCCCGCAGCCGCTGAGATTCGACTCAAAAAAGATCCGGATCAAAGATTCGAATCATTCATGAGCCGGACAACACTATTCAGACTGATTAGTGTTGTCCGGCTCATGAATGATTCGGATCTTTGATCCGGATCTTTTTTGAGTCGAATCTCAGCGGCTGCGGGACCTGAACTTCCGGCGCTGGAGCGACACAGAGGTAAGTTCCGCCTGCAGCCACTCGCCAGCCTGCACATCATCCTGGAGGAGACAGCGGGGGAGAGAGAGCACCCTAAGGTGAGGGAAGGGGGGGGAGATTGCCCCCCTTCTCCACCGCTGCTCCCAGCTCTCTCTCTGCTGCGCTGTTCTCCTCCTGCGCTGCGGGGGGGGGCTCTAAACCGGACAACTTAATTGTCCGGTTTAGCATGCCTTTTTGCACCGGACACAGCGCACAAAAACCGGACTGTCCGGTGTAAAACCGGACACCTGGCAACCCTATAGGTAGCTGCCCCCCCGGATAGGGTAGGTAGGTAGGTGCCCCCCCCATAATAAAGGGAGGAGCCGCAGCTGCGGGGAGGGCAGCCCGACCTCTCCCTCCCTTCCTCTCCCCGGCCCCCCCCCCCTTCAGATGCAGAGTGAGCGGCGCACGGAAGTGCTGTAGGCAGAACTCACCTCCGTCCCTGGTTCCAATCGCCGCTGATCTCCTCCCGTTGTATAGATGCTGATACACACTGCTTCCGGCTAAACAGGAAGCAGTGTGTATCAGCATCTATAAAGCGGGAGGAGATCAGCGGCGATTGGAACCAGGGACGGAGGTGAGTTCTGCCTACAGCGCTTCCGTGCGCCACTCACTCTGCATCTGAAGGGGGGGGGGGGGGGGGAGGGAGGGAAGGAGAGGTCGGGCTGCCCTCCCCGCGGCTGCAGCTCCCCCCTCCCAATAGCGCGCACGCACGGATCTCCGAGTTCAAACGGACATGGGCCCTCCGGGCCCCTCCCCCGCCTCTTCAGGAGCCGGGCCCGGTCGCCGTGGCGACCGTTGCGACCACAGGCCCTACGCCCCTGCCTCCACCACAGCATGTGCAGATAGTATGCCCTCCACCACAGCATGTGCAGATAGTATGTACCTCCACCACAGCATGTGCAGATAGTATGTACCTCCACCACAGCATGTGCAGATAGTATGCACTCCACCACAGCATGTGCAGATAGTATGCACTCCACCACAGCATGTGCAGATAGTATGCCCTCCACCACAGCATGTGCAGATAATATGTACCTCCACCACAGCATGTGCAGATAGTATGTACCTCCACCACAGCATGTGCAGATAGTATGCACTCCACCACAGCATGTGCAGATAGTATGCACTTCACCACAGCATGTGCAGATAATATGCACTCCACCACAGCATGTGCAGATCATATGCCCTCCACCACAGCATGTGCAGATAATATGTACCTCCACCACAGCATGTGCAGATAGTTTGCCCTCCACCACAGCATGAACAGATAGTATGTACCTCCACCACAGCATGTACAGATAGTATGTACCTCCACCACAGCATGTGCAGATAGTATGCACCCCACCACAGCATGTGCAGATAGTATGTACCTTCACCACAGCATGTGCAGATAGTATGTACCTCCACCACAGCATGTGCAGATAGTATGTACCTCCACCACAGCATGTGCAGATAGTATGCCCTCCACCACAGCATGTGCAGATAGTATGTACCTCCACCACAGCATGTGCAGATAGTATGTACCTCCACCACAGCATGTGCAGATAGTATGTACCTCCACCACAGCATGTGCAGATAGTATGGACCTCCACCACAGCATGTGCAGATAGTATGCACTCCACCACAGCATGTGCAGATAGTATGCCCTCCACCACAGCATGTACCTCCACCACAGCATGTGCAGATAGTATGTACTGCCACCACAGCATGTGCAGATAATATGTACCTCCACCACAGCATGTGCAGATAGTTTTCACTCCACCACAGCATGTGCAGATAGTATGCACTCCACCACAGCATGTGCAGACAGTTTGCCCTCCACCACAGCATGTACAGATAGTATGTATCTCCACCACAGCATGTGCAGATAGTATGTACCTCCACCACAGCATGTGCAGATAGTATGTACCTCCACCACAGCATGTGCAGATAGTATGCACTTCACCACAGCATGTGCAGATAGTATGCCCTCCACCACAGCATGTACCTCCACCACAGAATGTGCAGATAGTATGCACTCCACCACAGCATGTGCAGATAGTATGCACTCCACCACAGGATGTGTTGCCGTTATGCCACCAACATGGTGCAGATATCGTGACCCTAACATAGCAAGTCATATGTAAACCATACGCATATGTGAGCCTGCCAAAGCCTACAGCACAATCTCACCCATACATACATTATCTCTGTAGGAACATATGCAGTGCAATCCTCCATTTCCCCTTCACAAAGAAACCATAACATTCCTGCACAGCACTGACCAAAATATATGTGATTATGCTTGTTACAAGTCATCCCCTCCAACCAGTAACCCAGAAGCCAGCAAATGACTGCTTTCTGGTTTCCATGTGGAAAGGTGGTGCCAAAACTGCTATTCTATATGCGGGCCAACAATATTTAGATGCAGCACGCCGCATCTATAAGTAATACATTTTGTGTGGGGGAGGAGCCGGTAAAGAAGCCTCAGGGGGCCGCATTCAGCCCACAGGCCTTAGTTTGAGGATCACTGCCCTAAGGCAACAATTTACGATTTTTTATGCTATAACTTTTTTTATAACAAGTGCTTTATTTTGGTAAAGATAGCAGAGGCAGAAAATAAGGGGTGAAAATTAATGGGGAAATGTTTTTTATTGATTTATTTTAATTACGTGTATGTGTGTGTAATTTTATTTTTTTCCCACTAGATGTCCCCACACTATCCTATGTATTGATCACAGGAAGTAGTGTAAACTGGGTGTTTACTTTCCTTATGTTAATGAGCGCCGATAATCATTCACTACGGGGCTCTGATCTGTGAATGGGAACACTGTACCCATTCACTGATCACTATTATGCTGCATGGGGGAGGGGGTGTTGCTTGCCGCTCATTAGAGCACAAAGATGCATATCTATGCCCCTGGCACGGTAACAGTCTTCCTACAGATATAATGTCTAAAAACCAGGAAGTGGTTAAAGTGCACTGAGCACTATCCTTTACCATTTCATTTTAAATATTTTATACATATGGCGCTCAGTGCACTTTAAAAAGCATTTTATTGATAAGATGTGAAAATATCACCTTGGAGTAAACTAAGTAGAAAAAGCGAGTTACCTCTTTCCCCCGGAGATGCTGAAGGAACTGAATGAGCTTAGAACAAAACTTAAGAAATTCCTACAAGAATATGCTAAACAGGCAGCGCGAAGATGCCAAAACCTATATTACATTAATGGGAATAAGTCTGGAAAGCTGCTAGCGAAAGCACTTAAAAAACAAATGCAGAGAACATATGTATCTCAGATTATAGATCATGAGGGAAAGAGACATATAAGGAACGGCTCTATTGCCAATAGTTTTCAGAGGTTTTACTCCAAATTATATAACTTAGATGCCCCTGAGGGTAGGAATGGAAAAGAATCTTTGAAAAAATTAATCATGGAATATGTCCACATGGCATATCTCCCTAAACTAGATACTGATACAATAAAAGAACTTGAAATGCCCATAACAGAACAGGAAATTAAAAGTGTCATAGCCAGTATTAAAATAGGCAAAGCACCAGGCACCTACGGGTTCCCAGTGGAATATTACAAAAAATTTAAAGATATCCTGGCCCTGTACGTTTGTAAACTTTTCAACGCATTAGCAGAAGGCTCACTTGAACTTCAATTCCTTCCCAGCTCAGAAGTTGGAATCCCTCATATCTGTAATACTAAAGCCAGGCAAGGACCCATCGACTTGTGGTAGTTACAGGCAGGGCTGGGCCGAGGCATAGGCTGGAGAGGCTCCAGCCTCAGGGCGCAGTGTAGGAGGGGGCGCAGAATTCATTCAGCTGTCATTCATAATTGTGTTTGAAGCAGAAAGAAATAAGAAAAGGGGATACATGGCAGTGACTGCAAGCCAGATAACTAGATATTAAGGTGTTGGGGAGGTTGTGGGCCCTGTGGTGCCTCTTAGTCTAATCGCAATCAGTGTGTGACGGCTGGGGTGGCAGGGATGGAGGGGCGCACTTTGGTGTCTCAGCCTTGGGTGCTGGAGGACCTTGTGCCGGCTCTGGTTACAGGAAAATTTCGCTACTAAATCGGGATCTAAAAATATTTTCTAATTATTAGCAAATAGAATTATTCCCTACATGAACTATCTAGTGCACTGGGACCAAGTTGGTTTCATACCAAATAGAGAAGCAAGAGACAACACCATCAGGACATTGCATCTGGTACAGCTCATCTGGTCACGTAACATCCAGGGCATGCTTTTATCTACAGATGCCGAAAAGGCATTTGATCGGGTGAGCTGGGACTGGATAAAGGCAGTCTTACACCATACCAACATGGGACCTAGAATCATATCATCCATAGGAGCCCTGTACACTATACCATCAGCATGTATCAAAGTCAATGGGACCTTGTCAGACCCACTATATACTGTATAAGAAATGGCACCAAGTAGGGCTGCCTTTTGTCCCCCTTAGTTTTCGCATTGGCATTAGAGCCGTTCCTTTGCCACATCAGGAAAAACAGGGATATAGCAGCCATTGAAGTTGAGGACACTGAACACAAAGTTGCTGCATATGCTATACCTTTTCCAGACCTTACCAATTCCTATACCAAACTCATTTCTTTGAAATGTTCAATTAACATTTAACAGATAAGCAATCAGGAGGATTAGCAGTACCAAACGTTGCATTTTACTATCAAGCAGCAGTTCTTATCAGAGCAGTTGACTGGAGCAGGCATACCGATTGCAAGCAAAGGACTAAACTAGAACAGGATTTATCTCCATTCCCTTTGACAGACTTGTTGTGGATAGCTTCTCCAGATATGAATAAATGGTCCTGCCCTCCTGTATGTATCAACACCTTTAAAAGTCTTAATAAGATTAGACATCTGACTGATATATCTCCTTGGCCATCATCTTTATTGCCACTGATGACAAACCCAGATATTCCGGTAATAACTAGCCCGCAATCCAGATATTCAGGAGAAAGTAGGGGTCTGACACTACCCTCCTTTTGGGAACCCAATGAATGGCCCTCCCTCGACTTCCTTAGAGAGAAGTTCCCCCAGCTTAATTTAAGCTGGTGGAATTTATTCCAAATACGTTACTACCTGAGACGATTAAAAATTCAACCTGACATGATGAGAATGCCAAAAACCTTTGAGAATCTATGTACAGGAAAAGAACCAATGAGAACCAATGAGAAAAACTCTCTCCATGATTTACGCCCTCCTGATTGATCAGTTATCCCCAAACATGATGTTTATGGATAAGTGGGAAGCCGAGCTGGGGGTCACATTTTCTCTCTCACAAAGAAAAAAAATGTACATCTTCATTCTTCACACACAAAACCTCTCTAGCAACGAGAATACAAGTGTAAACGCCCTCCTGATTAATCAGTCATCCCCAAACATGATATTTATGGATAAGTGGGAAGCCGAGCTGGGGGTCACATTTTCCCCCTCACAAAGAAAAAAAATGTACATCTTCACACACAAAACCTCTCTAGCAATGAGAACACAAGTGTAATGATCTGCTCAGCTGTCTGCACAGGCAGACAGCTGTTTGTCCATTCTTTAGGTCTGAGTGCTGCAGGTCTCTGGAAAAGAGACCTGTCTTTGCTTTGCAAGTTTCTGATTTGCTCTGCTGGTGAGGAATTTGCATACACTTGTCATGCAAATTGCTTAGCTGCTTCCTTTGATGGCTTGCAGTATAAATACCTTTTGCTCCCAGAATTCCTTGCTGGTCATGATGGTTTGTTCCTGCTAACTCTCCTGGAGTATCAGCCTTTGCTATTATTTGCTAAGATTATCTTAGAGTAATTCATTGGGACTGCACTAGGCATCCCTTCTAGTGCAGTCAGGTTGTATTATCTGTTTTGCCTTATACTGTCTATCTGTTGCGATTGTCTTGTCGCCAGCGGCGGTTGACAGGAGATCGTTCTGTCTGTATACCCGTCTTAGGGGTGCAAGCCAGAGCAGCGGTTGCTACTGGTTGATTCATCTGTTTGTCTGTCTGGATCGCATCCGCTCTAGCGGTAGTAGCGGTGGTTCCTTCTGTGCTCTGTCTGGGAGTGTAGGCCAGAGCTGTGATTGCTGCTGGCTACTCCTTCTCTCTGTCTTGTCTGGTACGAACGCTTGTTGTTACATTGGTTAGTTAGGGTGGCACGCTTATCACTGGGCGCCTAACGCGCGGTGATCGTGTATTAAACGCGTTCGCTGTTGCGAATGAGCTAGCATTTGTTATTTTCCTTGTCGTTCTGATTGTTGTTGCTTGCTGTGCCTTTCTTGCTACTCTCGTGCTGTCCTATTCGGTCTTGTGTCACTATTGGCAATCGCAACCCTTGCGATTGCGTTCTCACTTCGTTTCCCCTGTTGTGTGTTCACCGTCGCGGGGTGGCGACTGGATTGGTGGACACACATATTATCTGTCTCTGTGCTCTCTCTCTTTAAGGGCAATCTTGCCCTGCATTGCTTCAAATCGTACAATTACCTTCTGGCATCTGTGGCAGCGCAGAGGCTGTGGTCCTCTGTACTCCACAGCTCCATCTGCCGGTTAGAATCTCCCTCTACAGGTGCATTGCACCATAGCTGGGTTCTGTCAATTCACACGCTTGTGGAGGATTTCCGCAGTGTCAGCGCTCATCCTGTGCGCTGACCACGGAAATTATTCCGCAATCGTTACAACAAGAAATTAATTATAAAAAGTTTTGACCTTCTGGTATTTGACACCATCTAAACTCCAACATTACTACCCAGATGCCAACCCCAACTGTTGGAGATGTGGGAACCATAGAGGCACACTCTTACATATTCTGTGGAACTGTCCCAACCTGATAACGTTCTGGAAGGGAGTTGAAAGACTAACTAATGTATTGGAGGGAGAGATCCCGTTCCTAGAGGAGGTTTATGTATTACATCACAATGACTGGTCAATCAAGAGGTATAAAAAAAATCAATCTTAAGACATATCCTCAATGCTGCCAAATGCATAATAGTTAGACACTGGAAAAGCACCTTGACTCCTGATTTAAGGGAGTTGATCGGAGAAATGGATTTGGTATACACAATGGAAAACCTAGCACATATAGCACAAAATAGAACAGAAATATTTTAAAAAAATGTGGGATTGCTGGTCGGCGTTCAGAGAGTCGGAGGACTTTGAGGCCATGGTAGTAGGTGACGGGTATTGATGGTTGACTAGACACTCGGATAAGCTCTCTAGTAGTTGATGATATGGCGCTAAATGTTTGCTATGACTGTGGCTAATAAAGCGTATCTGTGGTGCAGTGTAGGCAGTGTCTTACCTAATCTGCCCCTGCTTGCAGGGTTCGCCGACCTCTCCACTTATGTAATTCTCCCCTAGTGACCTGCTTGTGTTGATCACGTCATGATGATACATCAGCATAAGCCCCCTGGTTAAAGCAAGGATGTCTGCTACCAATTAAGTTTATAACAAAGTTTGGTCTAAGTTCAAGGAATTAGCCTCAAAACACTCGATTGGAAATATGTTTAAGTTACAACACGTTGACAGTTCAAGTAACAGCTTTAACGTCTTTATCAGGTGAGAAATGGTCTGTTAAACCACTTATCCAGCAGTTCCAGAAGGCGGCTTTGAAGTTAAAACCGCCTAGAATAAATATACTGTATATCCAAAATGGGACTTACTTACAGTTCTAGAAGTTTTAAGTTCTCCACCTTTTCATCCTTTAGAAACCTGCTCTCTATTAAATCTGACTCATAAGCTGACCTTCCTATTAGCAATAACATCTGCTAGAAGAGTGTTGGAATTACATGCTCTAGGCTGAAAGGATCCTTATATTGTGCTTTACCATGACCGAGTAATGCTAAGGCCAGTGACTTTCTTCCTAAAGTGGTTTCAGTGTTTTATCTTGACAACGACTGGTCACTACCAGCCTTTATGGATAAAGATGATCCATCTAATGCTGGGAATACACAGCTCGATTTTGAGCCATTATGATGGCTCGATAATTTCTGACATGTCCGATTACCGTTCAATCATTTTGCCGCTCTATTTCTCATTGAAGTGAATTGAAAAAAGAGAAGAAAAACGATTGAAAGATAAGAAAATCGAGCGGGCAAATCAATCGGGCGCAGAATCGAGCGGCAGAATCGACCCGTGTATTCCCAGCATTAATCTCTCCTTCTGGGTATAGATAGAAATAGTAAAGAGGCCTAAGCTCGTACCATCTCAGCCTGTATATGCTTACAGGTCTAAAGGGTTGCTTCCTCCTGGTCACACTTCAGCCCATACTACAAGAAGTATGGTGTCTTCCTGGGCATCTCTAGCTGGAGTATCCACTACTGCTATATGTAAAGCTGCTGGCTGGTCTTCAGCTACTATTATGGACCATTACAGAATTGATCCTGCTGTACTCATCTCTTCTAATGTTAGTTGTTCAGTTATTTCTGCTGCTACACCTAATTAAGTAAATGGTGTTTGCATCTCCTTCCCTGTTGTATTATTTTATAGTTAAATCCCATAGTATGCTGCCGTGGAAGCACCAGAGATACAGGAAAACTAATACTTACCTACAGGAAATTTTCCTTTCCTGGTGCAATTCCATGGCAGCATACGATCCCACCCAGTACGGGGAGGATGATAGTTACAAGAATGATGGGGCCTATGTGCTAAAAACTCTTATAGATATGGTGTCCAAAGGGGTTAGGGTGCGGGGCCTGGAACCCATAGTATGCTGCTATGGAATTGCACCAGGAAAGGAACATTTCCTGTAGGTAAGTATTAATTTTCCTGTTTTTTCCCCTGGTTTTTGTCCTTTAAACCTAGGTGCATCATATATTCTGGAGCGTCTTACACGGCGGAAAAAATATGGTAAATAAGGGCCATTGCTTTCAAACAATTGAACCATTTCTCAACTACCTCAAAGAGGGTCAATTAGAGTTCCTGGTTTCTTTTATTTGGCAAGAAGTGGAGGTAGTGACAAATTTGTTTGGCATGGTAAATGTCGCTTGGCGGGAGCATCTTTAAAGAAGGCTAAGAGTGAGTACACACATCCAATTCTGATT
Source organism: Hyperolius riggenbachi (assembly GCF_040937935.1). Lineage (NCBI taxonomy): Eukaryota > Metazoa > Chordata > Amphibia > Anura > Hyperoliidae > Hyperolius > Hyperolius riggenbachi. The sequence continues at coordinate 93,680 of NW_027152496.1, read as the reverse complement.
GGCCAATCACTGACCAATTTTACCACCTCCATGTAGTACGAGGACCAACAGAATGCTCATACTGTTGGCCCTTTGAATACTGTGAACAAATCCAGGTTGCACACACATGGAATGCCAAATTGTACACATTTAAGACAATCTATCAATCATCATTAAGAGCATTTGATTGCCCCAGTTCCAAGCTGCATACAAGTCGGGATGGTCAGTGAGATTCAAATAATTCTGAGTTGATGCAGCATCTAGCAAATTCACTATGCAAATGTGCATATTTTTAAGCTACATATATTTGTATGTTTATTTAGACTTTTCATTTTTAGTTCAGGTTTGCTTTATAATGAAACAATCACATACAGCACACATCTTCCAGTACTAGGACATTTGTACAGGGAGGATGAAAAATGTCCACATTTTGGGCTTGATTCACTAAAGCGTGCTAACAGTTAGCACGCTGGTGAAAAGCCCATCATCACGCCTAAACTCAGTTTAGGCGTGATAAAATAAACTTGCGCGCAAAGTCCCCCGTGCAGAGTTTTGTGCGCGCAGCGCCCATTAAACCCTATGCGACGTTGCTCGCGCACTGGACTTTGCGCACGAGTTTGTTCCTCAACACGGTGCTAACCTACTGAGTGCAATGGTTATCACACCCAAAAGTCTTTAGGCGTGCTAAGTTGGTTAGCACCACTTTGTGAATCAAGCCCTTTGTGTGTAAAACACACTTGTGATGAGTGTTTTGGATGATAGTTTAGTGATTTACATGCACTCAGCACTAGATATGTGTTTAGGGGTGATACATGATCACATCTGAGGATATGGATGTTCCAACAAGGATAATGAAAAGCGCCCATGTATGGCTTACATACCAAAAAGAGATGTCTGAAATATTTAATAGCACATGCATACACAGGTATGACATCCAGGAAGAACCACCATGAGACATTGCTGCCTCTACTGTACTTCTATTTATTAGTTTATACGGAGCCTTATTTTTACATTGTAAGATAATTACACATATCCATGAAAACAACGTATGATTGTGGACAGAGCTTTAGGTTCCTTGGTGTAAAAATAACATGTCACAAGGCACAAGCAACATTCCACCCACATGCTTTTAGTATGTCTCCTCCACATTGTTGCTTGCTCTTACATCAACTTTCTGTGCTTCCGCAATGCCTGTTCTGTCCTCACTGTTGCGCCCTTCCTCGATGCTGCTATCCCATTCCCTAGAAATATTATCATCAGTCCCCCACCACCACCACTGTGTGTTCCTGGTCCTGCCTCTCCATCTTCAGCATTTTGTGCTATATAACCTTTCCCTAAAGGTATCACTGTGTTGTCTGAACCATTATTTTCCCTGTTCCCACCATCATCAGGTGCCCTATTATCCCTTCTCTGTGATTTTATCCATCAATTATCATTTCTCCTTTTTTGGCCCTCATAACTTTCAGGTTGTTTTGCTGCATCTAAAACTTCCACTTCTTCAGGGGATCCCAGGCTTTGTCTTTTTTTTAATGCACGTACATCTTCTGTGATCTTCCACTTTGTTAGTGGCCTTACCTTCATTGCTTTTCTCATTAGTACTCTGATCACCAGATAGCTCTTGTGGGCTTTCGGTGGAGGTATCCCTCTATTCCTTGTATTTTGATAATCATCAGCTCTATCAATGTAAACTGTCCTTGACTCTCGTGGTTTTCGCTTTCTTTGCTTTCCTTTGCCGTATTACTCTTTTCTTTTCCTTCATATAGTTTGGGTCACCCTGAGCTGCTTGGTTATTTTGTTCGAATGCTGAGTGATCCTGATAGGACAAACCCAAAGTATCTGCGACAATAAATGCTCCAGAGTGCTCTACCTGTACCACACCATGCCCACTGTTCTCATGGATGCTTTCCTCTGCTTCTCACCTGGTTGACCACAGAAGGTACAACTGTTTGGTTCCAAGCACCCCCTCTTGAATGTCCAGGGGCAGATTTGTACTTTTTACCACCCAAAACCAACTGTAATCAGCTTCCCCCTGACCCTTAGCATCTCAACCAACACCCCCTCCCCATCAGTATAAGTAGGCAGATGATCCCTCACTTCTGTATAGGTTGCGAAATCCCCCTCAACCCCCCCCCCCAACAGTATTAGTAGGCAGATGCTCCCCCCTTGCAGTATTGGTAGCCAGAAGCTCCAGCCCCCCTCCTCTATCACCACCCTTTCCTCCCCCCCTCTCCCCCCGCCCCGGGTGGCCAGAAGCTTTCCCCCTCCCTCCCAGATGCCTCTCACACCCCAGGTAGCCAGAAGCTTCCCCCCTTCCAGATAGCCGGATGCTTCTCACCCCCCCCCCGGCAGCCAGAAGCTTCCCCCCTCCCCACTGCAGCAGCTGCCGCCAGCTTGTGTCACTCAACTCCCCGCTCGCATACAGTGCCGATGCTTCAAGCTGCCTTCATCAGTTGCCGGTTCCCGGCGAGTCACATGTAAGAGACGCCGGCTGGAGAGTACTGATGCACAGCCGTGGCTGTTGGAAGAAGAGCGGAAGGCAGAATATGAAGCCTCAGTGCTGGATACAAGTGGGGAGGTGAGTGACAAAGGCAGCAGCTGCTGCTGCAGTGGGAATGGAGGAAGAGGGGAGAGAAGGGGGAGTTCGTAGCTGCCCGCAGCCACTGCACACCCATTGCAAGTGCAAACACTAATGCAGGGCAACCACAGACTCACTCTACAAGATTACTGACCCTCAGCCACCCCTTATTTGGCCTGGTTCACACTGTATTTTAAAGTCAAACAGATCCGTTAAACGGATCCAGTCTCTCCTTCAACGGATCCATATCGCTTGGTCCACACTGGCAAACGGATCCATGAAAACGGATCTGATCACTCCGTTGCCACTCCAGTCTGCTGAGCAGGCGGGTGAGGGAGGACTTCTTACCCAGCCTTCCGTCTCTTTCCCTTGCATCACGTGACTATCAGGAAGCGCGTCTCTTCCCCAAAAGGGGAAGAGACGGAAGCCTGGGTAAGAATTCCTTCCTCACCCGCCCGCTCAGCAGACCCTCCCTCTCTCCCTCATCTGCCCGCTAAGGAGTCTAGTGTCCCCAGTCTCCACATCCCCCTAGACCCACACCCCCAGTGGAGTGTTCCCAATCCCCCCCCCCCCCCAGTCCCCCACCCCAGCGGATTTTGGCCCTAGAATGGTCCATTTCTTCACTAGTATAAAGAAACATTCTGTTCTCCCATTGTTACTCCATGTGAGCCACGGTTACTCCATGTGAGCCATTTTTGCCATATGGCTCTTCCAAACTTTGCTCCTTTTTGCCTGCAATATGGAAAATGTGCAATGAAAAGGATAGAAAATAGAAATAGTGGTGGCAATTTTGATAAGATTTTAAATGGACGGTATATTAAATGGAAAACAGAACTTATTGACCATCCTGATTTATTTGGATCTATTACTTCACCTCCTGAGCTACCTTTCACTGGGATCTCTACTAAAATACTGCCACTATGTGCTTGAGAAAGCTGAGGAGTGTCACATGTCAGAGGACCAGACCCCTTACTGTTTGGATCAAATTCTTTGAGGATCTCTGTCGGTCCCCAGATGAAGTCGGCTTGTGGTTTGTAGTTCACCCAGGCAAAGTGCACAAGTTTCTGACGTTCTTCTTCATTCTTTACAACGGACATGAAGTAATTAAGAACACTTGTTTTTACGCTTGGTAGATTTCCATTACACAGAGTCTCTTCTAAGAAAAACCTCACCAGAGGGGCCTGGAAGTGTTCGTAGCCCAACTCCCCCAAACACTTCAGTATCCGAGTGATCCGCAGATTGTTGTGGGTGTTGCTGTGGGAGCCAAAAGAAAAGTACATTAATAAATAATAATCAAACAGTTGCTGTGGCTAGTAGTGCTGACCTGTACCACACTTCTTTTTCTGAACTGTACAATTAAGATTCTGTAACTTTTTTTTTCTAATTTTGAGACCACTTTATTTTGTTTGCATTTGTTTGGCTCAGTAGTCTTATCATACTTTGAATTACCTCTGGACTGTTGCCAAGTGTCCCTACTTATCCCCCTACACCACTGCCAGTCATGCATCAGCTGGTGTGTGTCAACAATCAGATTTAAAGATTTATGCACTTTATTGCTATTGTGTAACACACCACAAATTACTTTTCATAACAACTCCACAGTGCATATAGGGAACATAGTGACAGTACAAGATTTACAAGACTTCTCAAGAGCTGCCCCCACCCTATGGAATTCCCTTCCACTCCCCCTCAAACTCGCTCCTTCCTTCAACACCTTCAAGCAAGCCCTCAAAACACATTTCTTTAAAATGGCCTACCCCACATCTACCACACTCTAACTCTCTCAGTCAACCACCTTTTCCATAGTCCTACCTTATATGTCCCTCCCCCACCCTTTAGATTGTAAGCCTTTTGGCAGGGCCTCCCGCCTCCCTTAGAGTGTCCTTCTTAATTTTACTACCCCAGCAATGACACCCACCTCATGGACTAACTCGGACTTGTTTTTGCCGGGTCTCTGTAAAACGCATTTTATACCCTGATTGCATGTATAACCTTGTGCAATGCTGTATAACCATTTGCTACCTCTCTGTCTGTCACCCGTTGTTGCAATGTACAGTACGTATCCCTATTTAATGTCTAACGCTGCGTAATATGTTGGCGCTTTATAAATACAATCAATAATAATATTAGTGTAAGGGATCACTCCTCTCGGCCTCAGTATGGTCTGAGGCAGCGACAGAGGTAGAGTCAGCTCACACTTAGGCAGGAGTTTATGTAATAAATAATAATGTATGGATGCTGCCCCTGGCTGGGATTGAGCCCTGGTCTCTCACGTCGGAGGCAATGCTCTTGGCCACTATGCTATAGCTGAGACATAGTAAGGATGTTTTTCTGGTATTATAGGTTACTCAGCTGACATGTATTGCCACTCATGTCAGCTGATCTCTCTCTCAGCTGATACTTAAACAAGATTAATGCCTGCATGTGATTGGCTGTTGTGTGCATGTGGCCGGCCACTGATTGGATGCTGTCAGTATTTGAACCTTGCTGTGACACTTGCATGTTGCCCGTGATAGCTCTAGCTTGATGGTTGCTGGGTGCTCTGTTTACCTGCTGTTACTATATTGGATTATCTGGACCTTGACCTCTGCTCGTTTACTGGATCTCCCTTGTCTGCTGCCTGAACTGACCTATTGCCTGGATTATAGTTACAACTGTTTGTTGCCTGGTTTGACCTCGGATCCATTCTTGACCTCTCTTCTGCCTAGCCCTCCTGTACTGCGATATATCCGTTTACCCGTGTATGATCTTGGACTGTTACTGGACTCTGCTACTCTGAATCCTTGTTTGGCCTGGAAGTTTATTCGCTCACCCTGCATTCAGCTCCAATACCTTACACACTAAAGGCCTGTGTGTAACCAAAGTCGGGTAGGTGTTGTCTCCTCACCTCCCGTTCAAGCGGGGATGTGCCACATAGGGTGAAGAGTGTGGAGGTAGATTGGGGCATTGGAGCTGATTTGTGGGTGGATATTCCTACAGGTCTGACAAATAGTAACCAAGGTAGAAATAGAAAAAATTATACACGTATGTCCGGTATTACAAATATTTACACATTTTGTACACAGTGTTAATAATTTCAGAGGATTTGGAGTTTATCAAGTTTATGGCGGATAAAAAAAGCTGGTTTTCAGTCTGTTCGTTTGTATGCATATTAATCTAAAATGTCTACCTGATGGAAGGAGCTCAAACAAGGCATTTACGGGGTGAGTGTTGTCTTTGATAATGTTTTTGGCTCTTCTCATACAGTGAGTCTTATACAAGAGTTCCAGTGATGGTAGTTTAGTGCCGATAATGGCTTGTGCTGTTTTAACGACTCGCTGCAGGGCTTTTTTAGCAGCCTTGGTGCAGCTGTTGGGCCGTCATGCAATTGGTCTGAACGCTTTCTATAGTGCATCTGTAGAAATTAACCAGCAGCCTCTGTGGATGGTTGGCGCTCCTTAATTTTCTCAAAAAGCATTGTTGTGCTTTGCCAGTTACAGCTAATGGCGGCTACAGCAATGGCGATTCCCAAAAGCTGGAAATTCTCTCCACAGCCTCTGCATTGATCATTTACAGTATGTGAGTGGTCTTTCTGATGGTCCAGAATAACTTCTTTGGACTTTTTTGTATTGAATAACAGGGTGTTAATGTTGCCCCATGCAGTCAGGTTTCTAACTTCTTCTCTGTATGCAGCTTCCTCATTGTCTGATATAAGTCCAATGACAGTCGTATCATCTGCAAACTTAACAATTATGTTTGAGGTATGGATAGGCTGGCAGTCATGGGTGAAAAATGCATAGAGGAGAGGGCTTAGTACACAGCCCTGTGGCACGCCAGTGCTCAGGGTAAGGGTGGATGATGTCTATTTTCCTAATCTGACAGCTTGACTAAATGGCCTCTGACATAGGCGCTCCCAATGTCCTGGCTAAAATCATACTGACCATTTAAAAGCAAAATTCATAGCATCATTTAGCACCAAAGAAATAAAATAAACTTCCAATCTACTTATCCAAGCAGTTTGAGGTGAAACTTTAAACAAACAAAATAAAATATTTATTAACCTGTTCAAATTCCTAAATCTTTCTTCACAGTTTTCAGCACAGACGATATCCCCAGTTTTCTCGTTCCTGAGTTCAATACCATAAAATCCCAGCATGAGCTTGTAAGACTTCAGGAACCTCTCCATGACCTTACTGTCCTTCTTCATGCTCTATAACATATGGAGAAAATAATCATGCAAGGAAGTCATCTACCCATCACTACCACCACCATTATCAGCCAAGGAAGCCTCCTCCTCATCATCCAATTCACAAGAAATCATTCTGCATGTATGCAGTACCTCCCTCTCTTCCGGTGTCAGTGGGGAGGCCCAGCGGTTCACACCTTGCTCCTGAATTGGAAAGAGCCTGCAATCAAGAAAAAAAATATATCAGAATAAAAGAATTATCATATATTATACTTTCTGTAGGGATAAATAGTTTTTTACATTAGCCAATGGTAATCAATATGCCAATTAAGTCACTACCCAAGTTGCATCTCGTTTCTCACTAGCCAACGGGAGTCAATATGCAAATTTGCTGCTGGATAGCCAGAGCCTGGTTCTCGACCGCTAAGAGGGACACGTGTACAATGGCTGTTTCGAGTAAACAGCCCACCAATACAGGTGAGACTTGTTCACTTGGGGAGCCCCTTTAAACTGCCGCACACTGTAAGCGCTTTTCTGTTTTCTTGTTGGTTTAGTGGAATTACAGTGCCTGTAACATCGCCTGATCGCACCGCCTTAAAGGGGATTTCCAGCCCCGCAATTTAATGCATTAATCTTCATTGGGAGCAAGCCAAAAAAGCTTTCTGGAACAGAGTCTTATATGTTCATAGAATCTGATTAGATCAACACTGCTTTATTATTATTTATATAGCGCCGACATCTTACACATCGCTGTACAGACTATATATGGACTTGTCACTTAACTGTCCCTCAGATGGACTCACAATCTAATCCCTACCATAGTCCTATGGCCATAATAGTCTGAGGCCATTTTAGGAGGAAGACTATTTAACTTATCTGTATGTCTTTGGGATGTGGGAGGAAACCGGAGTGCTCAGACGAAACCCACATAGACAAGAGGAGAACATACAAACTCCGTGCAGATAGTAGCGAAAAATACAGAGGCGCCAACAGGATAAAAAATGATACCAATTTAAAACCATTTAAAACGTGGGTGGCAATGGTGGACTTGCCTACCCTACAAAAGCCAAAAGACCACTTTGTATGGTATAAAAATATACATTTAATTAATTTAGTACTCCAAACAATAAACAAATAGTTTGCAACGCGTTTCACGGGTCCCAAGCCCGCTTCCTCAGGCAAAACACATACAAGCAGGAGCAACTGCAACAAAAAAACACACAAAAATTATCCATATAAAAATAAACATAAACACCAAAATAAACAAACAAAAGTAAACAAAACAAAAACGACAAAATGACCACCGATAATAACGGTCACAATAATCATGAAGGATCAACTGGAATCAATAAAAGGATCAATAGTCTAATAGCAATACATGATTAGTCAGCATCATACAATACTAGAGGAGCTAATATAATAAAAACAGATTAGGCTTACCGAAGCAGTAGTCTGTACTGGTGTGGCACCTCTGTTCCGAAACGGACGCCACACCAGCTCCTACAGTACCCTTCCAGCTGTGATAGAGTGGCGACTATAAGTGGGCGGGGTAAGTATTTTGCGGAAGTGTTCATCATTCGCCGCTCCGCTATTGGTTTCTGCTTGTGGGTGGATTTACGTCATCTTTGGGCAAGAATGCTGTCATGGGCTGTCATGTGGACCAGTGTTTGTGATTTTAAATTTATTTTTTGCAGCTTCTAGGATGCGTTTGACAGGTGAGTGGTTAGGGAGGGGACCGTGTGGGAGATGTGCCTACACGGGGCGTCCCTGTAAACGACGCAATTCACGATTGCGTCCAACCGAAGCCTCCCACCTGAATGCTAATCTATGTAATTCCTGCTAGGTATGGTACAGCAGGCAAAGGGTGTATGACAGTACACCTGATTGGCTGACTGGCGTCTGCTGGCCAGATAGAGGCAGGATACTGCTCTGGCTGGAAGTTAGCAATTGTGTTTGTTGCAGTTGGCATTCAGTTTAGAGGTGGTGGGGTGAGTTCCCTGCAGGTGAGAGGTCCAGGGCTTGCCCGCACTTCCCTCTAGGTGTCGCATGGTGGTTTGGGGGCCCCAGTGAGTGAGAGAGACCTGGAGCGCCTGGGCTGTCATGTGGACCAGTGTTTGTGATTTTAAATTTATTTTTTGCAGCTTCTAGGATGCGTTTGACAGGTTAGTGGTTAGGGAGGGGACCGTGTGGGAGATGTGCCTACACGGGGCGTCCCTGTAAACGACGCAATTCACGATTGCGTCCAACCGAAGCCTCCCACCTGAATGCTAATCTATGTAATTCCTGCTAGGTATGGTACAGCAGGCAAAGGGTGTATGACAGTACACCTGATTGGCTGACTGGCGTCTGCTGGCCAGATAGAGGCAGGATATTGCTCTGGCTGGAAGTTAGCAATTGTGTTTGTTGCAGTTGGCATTCAGTTTAGAGGTGGTGGGGTGAGTTCCCTGGAGGTGAGAGGTCCAGGGCTTGCCCGCACTTCCCTCTAGGTGTCGCATGGTGGTTTGGGGGCCCCAGTGAGTGAGAGAGACCTGGGGCCCCTGGGCTGTCATGTGGACCAGTGTTTGTGATTTTAAATTTATTTTTTGCAGCTTCTAGGATGCGTTTGACAGGTGAGTGGTTAGGGAGGGGACCGTGTGGGAGATGTGCCTACACGGGGCGTCCCTGTAAACGACGCAATTCACGATTGCGTCCAACCGAAGCCTCCCACCTGAATGCTAATCTATGTAATTCCTGCTAGGTATGGTACAGCAGGCAAAGGGTGTATGACAGTACACCTGATTGGCTGACTGGCGTCTGCTGGCCAGATAGAGGCAGTATACTGCTCTGGCTGGAAGTTAGCAATTGTGTTTGTTGCAGTTGGCATTCAGTTTAGAGGTGGTGGGGTGAGTTCCCTGGAGGTGAGAGGTCCAGGGCTTGCCCGCACTTCCCTCTAGGTGTCGCATGGTGGTTTGGGGGCCCCAGTGAGTGAGAGAGACCTGGGGCGCCTGGGCTGTCATGTGGACCAGTGTTTGTGATTTTAAATTTATTTTTTGCAGCTTCTAGGATGCGTTTGACAGGTTAGTGGTTAGGGAGGGGACCGTGTGGGAGATGTGCCTACACGGGGCGTCCCTGTAAACGACGCAATTCACGATTGCGTCCAACCGAAGCCTCCCACCTGAATGCTAATCTATGTAATTCCTGCTAGGTATGGTACAGCAGGCAAAGGGTGTATGACAGTACACCCGATTGGCTGACTGGCGTCTGCTGGCCAGATAGAGGCAGGATATTGCTCTGGCTGGAAGTTAGCAATTGTGTTTGTTGCAGTTGGCATTCAGTTTAGAGGTGGTGGGGTGAGTTCCCTGGAGGTGAGAGGTCCAGGGCTTGCCCGCACTTCCCTCTAGGTGTCGCATGGTGGTTTGGGGGCCCCAGTGAGTGAGAGAGACCTGGGGCCCCTGGGCTGTCATGTGGACCAGTGTTCGTGATTTTAAATTTATTTTTTGCAGCTTCTAGGATGCGTTTGACAGGTGAGTGGTTAGGGAGGGGACAGTGTGGGAGATGTGCCTACACGGGGCGTCCCTGTAAACGACGCAATTCACGATTGCGTCCAACCGAAGCCTCCCACCTGAATGCTAATCTATGTAATTCCTGCTAGGTATGGTACAGCAGGCAAAGGGTGTATGACAGTACACCTGATTGGCTGACTGGCGTCTGCTGGCCAGATAGAGGCAGGATACTGCTCTGGCTGGAAGTTAGCAATTGTGTTTGTTGCAGTTGGCATTCAGTTTAGAGGTGGTGGGGTGAGTTCCCTGGAGGTGAGAGGTCCAGGGCTTGCCCGCACTTCCCTCTAGGTGTCGCATGGTGGTTTGGGGGCCCCAGTGAGTGAGAGAGACCTGGGGCCCCTGGGCTGTCATGTGGACCAGTGTTTGTGATTTTAAATTTATTTTTTGCAGCTTCTAGGATGCGTTTGACAGGTGAGTGGTTAGGGAGGGGACCGTGTGGGAGATGTGCCTACACGGGGCGTCCCTGTAAACGACGCAATTCACGATTGCGTCCAACCGAAGCCTCCCACCTGAATGCTAATCTATGTAATTCCTGCTAGGTATGGTACAGCAGGCAAAGGGTGTATGACAGTACACCTGATTGGCTGACTGGCGTCTGCTGGCCAGATAGAGGCAGGATATTGCTCTGGCTGGAAGTTAGCAATTGTGTTTGTTGCAGTTGGCATTCAGTTTAGAGGTGGTGGGGTGAGTTCCCTGGAGGTGAGAGGTCCAGGGCTTGCCCGCACTTCCCTCTAGGTGTCGCATGGTGGTTTGGGGGCCCCAGTGAGTGAGAGAGACCTGGGGCCCCTGGGCTGTCATGTGGACCAGTGTTTGTGATTTTAAATTTATTTTTTGCAGCTTCTAGGATGCGTTTGACAGGTGAGTGGTTAGGGAGGGGACCGTGTGGGAGATGTGCCTACACGGGGCGTCCCTGTAAACGACGCAATTCACGATTGCGTCCAACCGAAGCTTCCCACCTGAATGCTAATCTATGTAATTCCTGCTAGGTATGGTACAGCAGGCAAAGGGTGTATGACAGTACACCTGATTGGCTGACTGGCGTCTGCTGGACAGATAGAGGCAGGATATTGCTCTGGCTGGAAGTTAGCAATTGTGTTTGTTGCAGTTGGCATTCAGTTTAGAGGTGGTGGGGTGAGTTCCCTGGAGGTGAGAGGTCCAGGGCTTGCCCGCACTTCCCTCTAGGTGTCGCATGGTGGTTTGGGGGCCCCAGTGAGTGAGAGAGACCTGGGGCCCCTGGGCTGTCATGTGGACCAGTGTTTGTGATTTTAAATTTATTTTTTGCAGCTTCTAGGATGCGTTTGACAGGTGAGTGGTTAGGGAGGGGACCGTGTGGGAGATGTGCCTACACGGGGCGTCCCTGTAAACGACGCAATTCACGATTGCGTCCAACCGAAGCCTCCCACCTGAATGCTAATCTATGTAATTCCTGCTAGGTATGGTACAGCAGGCAAAGGGTGTATGACAGTACACCTGATTGGCTGACTGGGGTCTGCTGGCCAGATAGAGGCAGGATATTGCTCTGGCTGGAAGTTAGCAATTGTGTTTGTTGCAGTTGGCATTCAGTTTAGAGGTGGTGGGGTGAGTTCCCTGGAGGTGAGAGGTCCAGGGCTTGCCCGCACTTCCCTCTAGGTGTCGCATGGTGGTTTGGGGGCCCCAGTGAGTGAGAGAGACCTGGGGCCCCTGGGCTGTCATGTGGACCAGTGTTTGTGATTTTAAATTTATTTTTTGCAGCTTCTAGGATGCGTTTGACAGGTGAGTGGTTAGGGAGGGGACCGTGTGGGAGATGTGCCTACACGGGGCGTCCCTGTAAACGACGCAATTCACGATTGCGTCCAACCGAAGCCTCCCACCTGAATGCTAATCTATGTAATTCCTGCTAGGTATGGTACAGCAGGCAAAGGGTGTATGACAGTACACCTGATTGGCTGACTGGCGTCTGCTGGCCAGATAGAGGCAGGATACTGCTCTGGCTGGAAGTTAGCAATTGTGTTTGTTGCAGTTGGCATTCAGTTTAGAGGTGGTGGGGTGAGTTCCCTGGAGGTGAGAGGTCCAGGGCTTGCCCGCACTTCCCTCTAGGTGTCGCATGGTGGTTTGGGGGCCCCAGTGAGTGAGAGAGACCTGGGGCCCCTGGGCTGTCATGTGGACCAGTGTTTAAGAATGCCCTGTCGCCATGTTTGTTGTGCCTGCCCTATAGTTTCTAGGGTGGAAATGCGTCATATAAGGGCAAGATGCCCCGACGTGGTATTAATTGTGCCCAAAACATTAATTTTTATGTGCGAGGATAGGGGCGCATCATTTAGGGTATCAACCCCGATTGTCCCATCATGTGTTAAATATAATATTAATAATATTAGTGCAGAGGACTAAAATATAAGGATAAGAGAATTTAACATTTGGTATATGGGGCTTCTATGCATAGTTATGCGATGTGCATTACATGGTTTCCCCATCTAGTGGTCAAAAAATATATTACATATATACAGGTTTACACTATCTACGCGCAACTCTGATATTGACCATTGCTCTGCCAATATACATATATTTTACCGGGGAGCAAAAGGTATAAAGATCCCTCCTCCCGGTGGCTCTCACCCCGACCCATGCAACCTATATGATGCATATCCCCAAAGGTAAATTTATGAATAATACATAAATATACAAAATAATAAAAACCTAAAAATAAATAAAAAATATATAAACCGGGCAAAAATACTCACATGTATATTATATCTAAATCTAAAATATAAAGATGGTTAAAAAGAGAGCGGCTATTAATAAAATAATCAAAAAATGTTTTATTTATAATGTCACTAAGGTAAGTTGATCGGTCCCTACATGGTGAGTATCCATGAGCACATACACACATACATGTATATACACACATACACATATTGAACTAGATCACCCTATATTATACGGGACCTAGGATGGTTTATTTTATGATGCAAATAGGGTCTATATAATGGAGACCAGGGATATAATGTAGCTAAGAAATTATAATAGGTTGTGCAATGGATCATGATAAGAGACCCTATGCAGGACTGCGTAATAGAATGATGTATACAGATATCACATGGGTCATAAGGTTAGATTTTAGAATGTTTTTTCTAATTGTTCTTTCAGACCCAGGGGTACCAGGGTTTTCAGGGTCTGAATCCAAAACATCTCTCTGTTTTTTAGTGTCTGAATTGCATTGGGTATTAGGGGGTTGATGTGTTCTAGGGCTGTGAATGAGACCCCTGTCACGTTTCTGTTATGGACCAAGTCAAAGTGTCTGGATAAACTGTGTGTGGCGAGGCCTTTCAGGATGTTGCGTCTATGCTGTCCAATTCTGTCTCACAATTGTTGGCTAGTGCGTCCTACGTATTGTATCCCGCAGGGACAGGTGGCCACGTAAATCACCATTCTCGAGTCACAGTCTATATGTTTTTTGATTAGGTAAATGGTTTTATTACTTGTTGCTACTAGGTGATCCGTGTTGGTTATGAATTTACAAGCTAGGCAGCGTGTTTTGTTACAAGCACAGGAGCCTGCTGGTAGGGATGGTCCCTTGATGTCTGCCCTAATTTTGCAAGGTGCCAAAAGATTACAGAGATTGGGCGCTCTACGAAATGTCATGACCGTTTTTTTAGGGATGCACCCCCTTAAATACGGATCCTGTTGCAGGATTTCTCATCCCTGGGTTAAAATGCATTTGATGGCTGTGTGCTGGGCATTATATTTAGTAATGAATCGTAATGTGGTTTCTGAACTGTTTTCTGGTACAACTTTGGAGGATGCATAGGGGTGTTTGGCTCTAAATTGGACATTCTGCATGAGTCTTTTAGGGTATTTAGGCTCCCTGATTTTTTCTACCAGGATTTTTTGATTGTATTTCGTAATCCTGTATATCCGTACAATTCTTATGAATACGTTTAAATTGATTGTATGGGGTGTTAACTGTCCATGGTTTATAATGAAAACTATTAAAATGAACATAACTGTTTGAATCAACCTGTTTGAAAAAAGTTTTGGTTTTGATTTTGCCGTTGTTATGAAATAGGATTAGGTCCAGAAATTCAAGGGATGTATTACTAAATTGTGAAGTGAAAAAACACTTGGCTCAATTGGAATTTAGATAACTGAGGAAAGACGGAATAAGTGACGTGTCGCCCTGCCAAATGAAGACCAGGTCGTCAATGTATCATTTGTACAGTACAATGTGGTCTTGAAAGGGATTGTTATTGTAGATGTAAATAGTCTTCAGCAGACCCATGGCTAGGTTGGCGTAGCTGGGCGCAAAGCTGCTGCCCATAGCCGTACCTCCTATTTGTTGGTAAATGGTGTCCATAAATGAAAAATAATTATGCGTTAGTATGAATTCTACACCATGTAATAGGAAACTTTTTTGTTATTGTGGCATGTCCGGATCTGATCGTAAATAAAATTGTGTAGGTTCAGTCTCAAAATCATGCGAGATGTTAGTGTATAAGGCTGACACATCACATGTCAGCCACGTGAAATCGGGTTTCCAGTCATGATCCCTTAGTATGTCGATAAGGTGCTGGGAATCTCTTGTGTATGATTCCAATTTACATACATATTTTTGTAAGTGTTGGTCCACGTATTTGGATAAGTTACTAGTAATAGAATTAATGCCGGATATTGTAGGTCTTCCCGGAGGTTTATGCAGACTTTTGTGAATCTTGGGTAACTGGTAAAAATGGGGGTGGTGGGGTTCTCAACCAATATGAAGTTTTTCTCGTTCGTAGTGATTAGTCTATCCATCAGGGCAGTGTTGATGAAAGTCTTGAGTGCCGTATGGTATGTGACAGTAGGATCCGAGGATAGTATACGGTAACTAATGGGGTCCCAGAGGAGACGGATAGATTCCTCAATGTAATCCTCTCTATTGAGTACCACTATCCCACCCCCTTTATCTGCAGGTTTTATTATCAGATTCATATTGTTTTTAAGACTATTGAGGGCAATTTTCTCAGACGGTGTCAAGTTAGAGGGAAATTTGATATTTTCATGACATAATTTTTGCAGATCCTCTAAGGTTAGCGCATAAAAAGTTTCAATAAAGTTGCCCTTGGAGGCTGTTGGATAAAATCTAGAGCGACCTTTTATGGAGGTCACTATACATTTTTCAAGTTGTAATTCCTGTTCATTAACTGTAATAGTCGGTATATTGTCGTCTTGGGTCACTATGGGTGTTGTGGTTTTATCGATTTCCTTTAGTGCAAAATGCCTCTTCAGGGTTAGCTTCCGGACAAAGGCATTAAGGTCTGTGTATAGTTCACTAAGTTGGGCAGTATTAGTGGGACAAAAAGATAAACCCTTACTTAATAGTTTTGTTTCATTTTCTTTAAGTACGTAATTGGATAAGATGCCCCGACGTGGTATTAATTGTGCCCATAACATTAATTTTTATGTGCGAGGATAGGGGCGCATCATTTAGGGTATCTTGCCCTTATATGACGCATTTCCACCCTAGAAACTATGGGACAGGCACAACAAACATGGCGACAGGGCATTCATGCCCAAAGATGCCGTACATCCGCCCACAAGCAGAATCCAATAGCGGAGCGGCGGATGATGAACACTTCCGCAAAATACTTACCCCGCCCACTTATAGTCGCCACTCTATCACAGCTGGAAGGGTACTGTAGGAGCTGGTGTGGCGTCCGTTTCGGAACAGAGGCGCCACACCAGTACAGACTACTGCTTTGGTAAGCCTAATCTATTTTTATTACCCTGCTCCTCGCCAACCCTTCTGGTTCACCTCAGACGTTCGCCCCAACTGACTCTATAGCCTATGCTATTATAGCTAGGCTTAAGGGGTAGCTTTTTGGCCACATCTATGTGTTTTATGTGCATTTATATACACATGTACGTGCCTCTTGCCCTAAGGTGACCTCCATTCCCCCCCCCCTTTTTTCCCCTTTGTCCCCTCCCCTCTTTCTCTCCTCCTTTTCCAACCCCCCTACCCAAAACGCACCCCCCCCCCCCCCTCCTCACCCCGTTTTCAATGTGAAATACCCTCAATGAAAAGTATATGTATATTTTAATATTATTTTATTATTTGTAATACCATTATTTTTATCATTATATTTAATGCTCTGCCCCTATTGTGCCCTTTATGGGCATAAGTATAGCTTGTATATTAATTTTATTAATTTTTATGAAGGCATGAACTGAAGGAGGCCCATATTAGCTCCTCAATTATTGTATGATGCTGACTAATCATGTATTGTTATTAGACTATTGATCCTTTTATTGATTCCAGTTGATCCTTCATGATTATTGTGACCGTTATTAATTATCGGTGGTCATTCTGTCGTTTTTGTTTTGTTTACTTTTGTTTGTTTATCTTTATGTGTTTATGTTTATTTTTATATGGATCTTTTTTGTGTGTTTTTTTTGTTGCAGTTGCTCCTGCTTGTATGTGTTTTGCCTGAGGAAGCGGGCTTGGGACCCGTGAAATTTTGTTTTTGTTTGGAGTACTAATTAAATGTATATTTTTATACCATACAAAGTGGTCTTTTGGCTTTTGTAGGGTAGGCAAGTCCACCATTGCCACCCAGGTTTTAAATGGTTTTAAATTGGTATCATTTTTTATCCTGTTGGCGCCTCTGTATTTTTCGCTATGCAATTATCCACCTGGTGGATGGGTGTGTGGACACCCTTTCTTCTTCACAGAGAGGGACTTCTTAGCCTGAGCAGGGACAGGTCTAATCTCCCAGTCTACGAAATGAGTGGTTGCCTGATCTCGGCAACCCACCTTTGTGAGTATAATTTATTATCTTTTAGCCTTACGTCAACCAACTTACGATAATACACCATTGGGGGCTCTCGATTGTCTTTCCTTTTTCTTTCCGTGCAGATAGTGCCCTGCTGGGATTTAGACCCAGCGCTGCAAGGTGAGAGTGCTAACCACTGCACCACCATGATTTAAGGCTTTTATTTCAAAGTGCTGGGAGGTAAAATGAGCGCGAGATATTGCCAATAGTAGAATAGTCATTTTACAGATATTCTACTTTTATCGGTTATTCATAATAGAATATCAGTAGGGTTACCAATATTCTACTATCCTGTTTCACACTAACCTGCCCCCATCTATGCCTAAAACTAACCTCCCTACACTAACCTTCCTACCTACACCTAACACTAACCTCCCTCCCTACACCTAACACTAGCCTCCCCCTACCCACACGTAACACTAACCTTCCCCCACCTACACCTACCCTCCCGCTACCTACATCTAAAGCTACATACACACGGGGAACAATTGTTCCCCGTTGCATGCGCGCACGCGACCAGGGAGCCACAGCTCCCTGCCGGCGACAGCTGTCCACACGTCTCGCCAGAAAGGCAGAGACGCGGCGGAAGCTGTTTGTGAATGGAGCATCCCCCGGCCGGATGGTCCATTCACTCGCGTAGGTCTCCTGTCGCTAGCCCGCATACACACGCGGGACTAGCGACAGTTCCGGCGAAGTTGCGGCGACAGCTGTAGCCAGCGATTGAACATGTCAGCTCCGACGGGCGACGGTTCAGGGCGCGCGTGTCATACACACGGGCGACCTGTCGCCACAACACGCGCGTGCCACGTGGTTGCGGCGATGGCCGTACCCCGTGTGTATGAGCCTTAACACTAACCTCCCCCTACCTACACCTAACACTAACCTCCCCCTACCTACACCTAACACTAACCTCCCCCTACCTACACCTAACACTAACCTCCCCCTACCTACACTTCACACTAACCTCCTTCCCTACCCAGGGCCGGTTCAAGGGGCCTGTGGCTCTGGGGCAAACTTCATTGTTGCCCCCCCCCCCCTTACTCCTCAGCTCCCCGGGGCCCTTCTGCAAGTATATTAGCAGCCATAATCACCTTATCTCCATCGGGTGAGTGGGCGGGCAGCGGCTGCACTCTGAGACACTCTGTCTCCCTCCCACTCTATGACCCAGCGCGTCATGTGTGAACACACGCCGGGTCATAGAGTGGGAGGGAAACAGAGTGTCTCCGAGTGCAGGCGCTGCCGCCCGCTCACCCGATGGGGATAAGGTGATTATGGCTGCTAATATACTTGCAGCAGGGCCCCGGGGAGCAGTGCGAGCAGGAAGGGGGGTCGGTGGGGGGGGGGGAAAATATTGCAGGGTTGGCGCTGCTGGGGCCCAAGCAGAGGTCGGGGCCCCGGGGCAAATGCCCCTTTTGCCTCTATGGTAGCGCCGGCCCTGTCCCTACCTACACCTCACACTAACCTCCCCCTACCTACACCTAACGCTAACCCCCCCACCTACACCTAAAACTAAACTCCCCCTACCTACACCTCACACTAACCTCCCCCTACCCACACATAACACTAACCTCCCCCCACCTACACCTAACACTAACCTCCCCCTACCTACATCTAACACTAACCTCCCCCTACCTACACTTCACACTAACCTCCCCCTACCTACACTTCACACTAACCTCCTTCCCTACCTACACTTCACACTAACCTCCTTCCATACCTACACCTCACACTAACCTCCCCTACCTACACCTAATACTAACCCCCCCACCTACACCTAACACTAAACTCCCCCTACCTACACCTAACACTAGCCTCCGCCTACCTACACGTAACACTAACCTCCTTGCCTACCTACACCTCACACTAACCTCCCCCTACCTACACCTAACACTAGCCCTCCCCCACCTACACGTAACACTAACCTCCCTCCCTACCTACACCTAACTCTAACCTCCCCCTACCTACACCTAACACTAACCTCTTTCCCTACCTACACTTCACACTAACCTCCTCCTACCCACACCTCACACTAGCTTTCCCCTACCTACACCTAACACTAACCTCTTTCCCTACATACATCTCACACTAACCTCCCCCTACCTACACCTAACACTAACCTCCCTACCTACACCTAACACTAACCTCTCCCTACCTACACCTAACACTAACCTCCCTCCCTACCTTCACCTAACACTAGCCTCCTCCTACCTACACCTAACACTAACCTCCTTCCCTATGTACATCTCACACTAACCTCCCCCTACCTACACCTAACACTAGCTTCCCCCTACCTACACCTAACACTAACCTCCTTCCCTACGTACATCTCACACTAACCTCCCCCTACCTACACCTAACACTAACCTCCCTACCTACACCTAACACTAACCTCTCCCTACCTACACCTAACACTAACCTCCCTCCCTACCTACACCTAACACTAGCCTCCTCCTACCTACACCAAAGGTAACCAAACTCCACCCACCATTGTTCCTGTCGCTGTTTTACCCGCTACAGATTTCTGCTACAATGTAGCCGAACTCAAATGATCTCTCTGCTGCTGAAAAGTGTAAAATAGTTAAATATCTTGGGCAAGGTATGAAAACCTTTATATTTAAAGAAAACTTAAGCATGATCATCGTACTGTCAAAAGATTTGTGGCTGACCCTCAACCACAGTATTAGCTCTTTATTGGTCCTGTGCTGGTAATAATCACTTCTATAGATGCTTTGAATAGTAGTAATCATTAACACACTGTTTCCTATCCCCTTCTTGCACCTCTGACACTGTAATTGTCCTTGTTAGGTTTTGGTGCGCCATACCAATTGTTATGTACGGAGTGCTTGGGGGGCCCCAATGTAAAACTTGCACCAGGGCCCACAGCTTCATAGCTACGCCACTGAAAAAGAGCCATGCTTTCTCTGACAAAATCCTCTTCATGCATGACAATGCACCAGCTCATGCTGCAAGGAATGCCTCTGCACCATAGGCTGCTATCAGCTAGTGTTGGGCGAACACCTAGATGTTCGGGTTCGCGAACGTTCGCCGAACATCGCCGCGATGTTCGGGTGTTCGCGCCGAACGCCGAACATAATGGAAGTCAATGGGGACCCGAACTTTCGTGCTTTGTAAAGCTTCCTTACATGCTACATACCCCAAATTAGCAGGGTATGTGCACCTTGGGAGTGGGTACAAGAGGAAAAAAAATATTTGAAAAAGAGCTTATAGTTTTTGAGAAAATTGATTGTAAAGTTTCAAAGGAAAAACTGTCTTTTAAATGTGGAAAATGTCATGTTTCTTTGCACAGGTAACATGCTTTTTGTCGCCATGCAGTCATAAATGTAATACAGAGAAGAGGTTCCAGGAAAAGGGACCGGTAACGCTAACCCAGCACCAGCAGCAGCACACGTGATGGAACAGGAGGAGGAGGCGCAGGAGGAGAAGGCCACGCTTTGTGAGACACAACAACCCAGGCCTTGCATGAGGACAAGAAGCGTGCGGATAGCATGCTTTGTACCACCATGCAGTCATAAATGTAATAAAGATAAGTGGTTCAGTAAACAGGGACCACGCAGCAACGCTAACCCAGCAGCAGCAGACGTGATGGAGCAGGAGGAGGCGCAGGAGGAGAAGGCCACGCTTTTTGAGACACAACAACCCAGGCCTTGCATGAGGACAAGAAGCGTGCGGATAGCATGCTTTGTACCGCCATGCAGTCATAAATGTAATAAAGATAAGAGGTTCCATAAACAGGGACCGGCAACGCTAACCCAGCAGCAGCAGCAGCAGCACACGTGATGGAACAGGAGGAGGCGCAGGAGGAGAAGGCCACGCTTTTTGAGACACAACAACCCAGGCCTTGCATGAGGACAAGAAGCGTGCGGATAGCATGCTTTTTACCGCCATGCAGTCATAAATGTAATAAAGATAAGTGGTTCAATAAACAGGGACCACGCGGCAACGCTAACCCAGCAGCAGCAGACGTGATGGAGCAGGAGGAGGCGCAGGAGGAGAAGGCCACGCTTTTTGAGACACAACAACCCAGGCCTTGCATGAGGACAAGAAGCGTGCGGATAGCATGCTTTTTACCGCCATGCAGTCATAAATGTAATAAAGATAAGAGGTTCCATAAACAGGGACCGACAACGCTAACCCAGCAGCAGCAGCAGCAGCACACGTGATAGAACAGGAGGAGGCGCAGGAGGAGAAGGCCACGCTTTTTGAGACACAACAACCCAGGCCTTGCATGAGGACAAGAAGCGTGCGGATAGCATGCTTTTTACCGCCATGCAGTCATAAATGTAATAAAGATAAGAGGTTCCATAAACAGGGACCGGCAACGCTAACCCAGCAGCAGCAGCACACGTGATGGAACAGGAGCAGGCGCAGGAGGAGAAGGCCACGCTTTTTGAGACACAACAACCCAGGCCTTGCATGAGGACAAGAAGCGTGCGGATAACATGCTTTTTACCGCCATGCAGTCATAAATGTAATAAAGATAAGAGGTTCCATAAACAGGGACCGGCAACGCTAACCCAGCAGCAGCAGCACACGTGATGGAACAGGAGCAGGCGCAGGAGGAGAAGGCCATGCTTTTTGAGACACAACAACACAGGCCTTGCATGAGGACAAAAAGCGTGCGGATATAGCAGCAATGCTTTTTGCCGCCATGCAGTCATAAATGTAATACAGATGAGAGGTTCAATAAACAGGGACCGGAAACGCTAAACCATCCCAGATGTTCATTGGTCATGTTACTTGGTTAAGGTCCTGGAGTGTTGCATAGTCGTTTCCAATCCAGGATTGATTCATTTTAATTTGAGTCAGACGGTCTGCATTTTCTGTGGAGAGGCGGATACGCCGATCTGTGACGATGCCTCCGGCAGCACTGAAACAGCGTTCCGACATAACGCTGGCTGCCAGGCAAGCCAGCACCTCTATTGCGTACATTGCCAGTTCGTGCCAGGTGTCTAGCTTCATGCCCGGTTTCAGGTCCAGCGGTGCCAGCCACAAATCCGTCTGTTCCTTTATTTCCCTCCAAATTTCCTCCCCTGTGTGCTGCTTATCCCCAAGGCAGATCAGCTTCAGCAACGCTTGCTGACGCATGCCAACAGCTGTGCTGCACTGCTTCCACGATCCTACTGCTGCTGGTGCTGGGTTAGCGTTTCCGGATGAGGTACAGCTTTGAGATGCGTTGGAGGAGAAGGAGTCAGAGAGGTAGGTGCTGCTGTTGTCATCCAGTGGGAGGGACGGCGGTGCAGCTGTTTGCGGCGTGGGCAACACCCGCGCCGTAGCAGGTGAGGAATCGCTGCCAGGCTCCACAAGGTTCACCCAGTGCGCGGTAAGGGAGATGTATCGACCCTGGCCGAACGCACTCGTCCAGGTATCAGTGGTGAGGTGAACCTTGCAGGCAACGGCATTCTTCAAGCTTCGGGTTATTTTGCTGACCACGTGCTCATGCAACTCAGGCACTGCAGAGCGCGCAAAGTGGTAGCGGCTGGGAACCACGTAACGTGGGATGGCCACTGACATCATGCCCTTGAAGCTGTTTGTCTCCACCACTCGATATGGCAGCATTTCGCAGGCCAGAAGCTTGGCTATGCTGGCTGTTACTGCCACGGCCCGGGGGTCATTTGCTGGCAATTTCCTCTTGCGCTCAAACATCTCCGAGACAGACAACTGAACCGTAGGGCTGCACATCGAAGGGCTTGTGAATGTTGTGAACCACACAATGGCTGGGCTACTGCTGCTGCTGAGGCGGGTCTGGTGGTGAGTCTGGTGAACCCAAGGGAGGCAGTGTTGCTGGTGGTACCCTGTCCTGCCGCGTTTGCCCACAGAGTGGGATGTTTGGATAGCATGTGGCGGCTCATGCTGGTGGTGGAGAGGTTGTTAATACTTTTCCCCCTGCTCAGGCGGGTCTTGCACACCTTGCAAATCGCCATGGTAACATCCTCAGTGCAGTCTTCAAAGAAAGCCCAGACTTTGGAGCACCTGCCTTGCTGGCGATTTCTGTTTGCGCCTCTTTTGCCTCTCACTTGAACTTCCACGCTTGTGGTGCCTGAAATTGCGCGCCGCCTACCTTGTGGCACAAGGCGAACTCGTGCAGCAGTGGGTTCTTCAACAGACTCATCTGTGCTGCTGCTACGACGGCGATGTTCTCGTTCACAAACAAAATCTGGGTCTATGTCCACATTGTCCATACCCTCCTCTTCCATCTCCTCAAACTCGTCATATGTCATTGTGGGGGGCCGCCGCCGTGGAGTAGAGCTCCCCAGAACAACCTCTGCGCAGCTCACTCCAACGTCGTCTGGTTATCTGGCAGTTGTGTGCGTGGTGTCGCTGCCGGTTGTGTCAGCTTTGTGCCCACTGGCTCCTTGTAACTGGCTGAGGACTCGGACCTCGTGCGTGATGTGCTGGTGCTGCTTAACCCACTGCTGGACGCTTGAGAGGTCATCCAAGTAATTATCTGGTCCTGTTCTTTTGGATCTGTGAGGGTGGTTGTCCTGGACAACATGGGCGGTATTGAGTGGGTTTTCTTAGGTGCTCCCCTGTGGCCTGTACGTGAACCGTCAGGGGAAACACCTCTTCCCTTGCCCCTCCCTCTTTCACCGGATTTCTTCCTCATTTCACTTATCCTTAAAGTACACGCTGACTGGCAGCAGTACAGTGGCAGTACAGAAATGCTATACAGTGGTGGGTGAGCGGTGTACCACTATTGCCAGCAGCGACGCAGAGCACAATGCTATACAGTGGCGGGTGAGCGGTGTACTACTGTTCCCAGCAGACACAGAGTGGCAGTAAACACAATGCTATATAGTCTGCTATATAGTCACCCCGAATGGGGTGATGTTCTGCAGAACCCGAACAGTGGCGAACACTGTTCGCCCAACACTACTGGGAACGCAGATTTTAGTACCTAAACACACAATACAACATGTTTTCCGGGGTCGGACTCTGAGGCACATACAGATGGTCCCGATCATCATCCTCATCATACAACTCTTCTCCTGAGTCTGACCCACCCACCACCTCTGCCACCCCAACATCCCCAGACACAGACCCCTCATCGTCCTCAACATTAACTTGGGATGCTGGCCTGAGCCAGACCTCCTCCTCCACATCAGGCCCCATCATCTCCTCAATGGCAGCCCTCATTAATCGCTCTGGCGACGGACCGATGGACACAAAGTTCTCCTCCGGGGAGGGCTGCTGCTGACCACTGGCTGCTGGGGTGGATGTTATAGCTTGCCTGGGGCGTTGGCTGTTGCTGTTGTTGGGAGTGCTGCTCACAGCGGAGGTCTCTGAGGAACTCATGGTGAGCTCATATAGTGGTTGGCGGTGAGTGGAGTATTACTGATCCCAGCAATATACACACTGACTGGCAGAGTACGCAATGCTATATAGTGTGGCTGAGCGGTGTACACAGAGTGGCAGTAAACACAATGCTATATAGTCTGGCTGAGCGGTGTACACAGAGTGGCAATACACACAATGCTATATAGTCTGGCTGAGCGGTGTACACAGAGTGGCAGTAAACAATGCTATATAGTGTGGCTGAGCCGTGTACACAGAGTGGCAGTAAACAATGCTATATAGTCTGGCTGAGCGGTGTACACAGAGTGGCAGTACACACAATGCTATATAGTCTGGCTGAGCGGTATACACAGAGTGGCAGTAAACAATGCTATATAGTGTGGCTGAGCCGTGTACACAGAGTGGCAGTAAACAATGCTATATAGTCTGGCTGAGCAGTGTACACAGAGTGGCAGTACACACAATGCTATATAGTCTGGCTGAGCCGTGTACACAGAGTGGCAGTAAACACAATGCTATATATAGCGTGGCTGAACCGTGTACACAGTGGCAGTACACACAATGCTATATAGTCTGGCTGAGCGGTGTACACAGAGTGGCAGTAAACAATGCTATATAGTGTGGCTGAGCCGTGTACACAGAGTGGCAGTAAACAATGCTATATAGTCTGGCTGAGCGGTGTACACAGAGTGGCAGTACACACAATGCTATATAGTCTGGCTGAGCGGTGTACACAGAGTGGCAGTAAACAATGCTATATAGTGTGGCTGAGCCGTGTACACAGAGTGGCAGTAAACAATGCTATATAGTCTGGCTGAGCAGTGTACACAGAGTGGCAGTACACACAATGCTATATAGTCTGGCTGAGCCGTGTACACAGAGTGGCAGTAAACACAATGCTATATATAGCGTGGCTGAACCGTGTACACAGTGGCAGTACACACAATGCTATATAGTCTGGCTGAGCGGTGTACACAGAGTGGCAGTAAACAATGCTATATATAGTGTGGCTGAGCGAGGTACACAGTGGCAGTAAACAATGCTATATATAGTGTGGCTGAGCGAGCGGTGTACTACTGTTACCAGCAGCGACACACAATGACTGGGGGGGACCCTGGCTAGCGTGGCTGGAGAGCGAACTACCCTGCCTGCCTACCCAAAGCTAAACCCACAGAGAAATGGCGGAGATATGACGTGGTTCGGGTATTTATTTACCCGAACCACGTGACCGTTCGGCCAATCAGAGCGCGTTCGGGTCCGAACCACGTGACCCGTTCGGCCAATCACAGCGCTAGCCGAACGTTCGGGGAACGTTCGGCCATGCGCTCTTAGTTCGGCCATGCAGCCGAACGGTTTGGCCGAGCACCATCAGGTGTTCGGCCGAACTCGAACATCACCCGAACAGGGTGATGTTCTGCAGAACCCGAACAGTGGCGAACACTGTTCGCCCAACACTACTATCAGCATAAAAGGAGAGAAACTCTAGTGTGACCCTCATCCTCCCCTGACCTCTATCATAGTGAGAACCATTGGAGCATCCTGAAGCAAAAAATATATGAGGGTGGGAGGCAGTTTATATCCAAACCGCAGCTCTGAGAGGCTATCCTGACATTCTGCAAAAAAATTCAAGCAGAAACTCTCAAAAAACTCACAAGTTCAATGGATGCAAGAATTCTGAAGTTGCTACCAAATAAGGGGTCCTATGTTTATATATAACTTGACCTTTTAAGATGTTTTTGATTAAAATCACTTTTGATTATAGTAAATATGACATCCTAATGCTACAGATTCAACAAATGTTCAGGTCTTTACAGCTTATAAAATGTTTTTAAAATTCAGTTGTGTGTAATAATTTGGAACAGTGCATTTTAAAGAGACTCTGAAGCCAGTTAAAATAACTGGTTTTTACCTTTTATTTCGCTTAAGCATGTTGGTCCCTGCTAAAACGCTGCTATCCCGCGACAGAACGAGGGTTTTTTACCGCCCAAATCCTAGGGCAAAATTCCAAGACTTTCCTGGTCGTGGATTTTGCTGCCCGGGGAGGCAGAGCTTGGGGCTGTAGCTCTGCCTCCATGCGCGTCAATCTGCTTGCGGATCTCCACCTCTCCCCGCCCCTCTCAGTGAAAGAAGACTGAGAGGGGTGGGGAGAGGCGGCGATCAGCGGGGATTGACGCGAGTAGTGGAAGAGCTACAGCCCAAAGCTCTGCCTCTATAAGGAAGCGCTCCTCAGTTTTTGCCCAGGAGATTTGTGGGTTATAAAACCCTCGTTCTGCTGTGGGATCGCGGCGTTTTAGCAGGGACCAACATGCTTAAGCTAAATAAAAAATAAAACCTGTTTTTAAAACGGCTTCAGTCTCTCTTTAAGTTTTTTTATTTAAAAAAAAATCCTGTTATCATGAAGAGGTTTGTTCAGTAACATTTGAATTATGCTCTAATGGTTGATGACTAAAAGATGAAGCTGACTGCCACTTGCATCCCCTATTTAGGGAAATAAGAAAAAAATATAATTTCCAAAATAATTTGGAACGTGGTGTATGTCTCAGATCAATACATAATTGCAGGGTACAATGTGTTACAGAGAAAGTAGGTGTTCATAAACACCATACATGTAAAAGAAAGGAAAAACACAATTGAGAGCCCCCAATAGTGTATTATTGATGATAAAGGAATGCCGGGGTAGGAGCGAAAAGAAATATACTCACAAGTATGGGTTGCCGGGTTCAGGCAACCACTTAAAGCACTTATGGGGATATTAGGCCTGTCCCCACTCAGGATAAAAAGTCGCTTTCTGTAGAAGTAAAGAAGGGGTGTTCACCCATTCACCAGGTGGATAACAATAATTGCAATGGAAACAGAGGCGCCAGCAGAGTAAAAATTGATCATAGGTAAAAACAGATAAAAGTTGGGGGGCAAGGATGGACTTACCTCCCCTAAACCAAACACAACCACTATGTATGGTTTAAACAAGATTTAATAGATAGGAGCAACTCAGAAGTTGTGTAGCCAAGTACAGCGCCCCTGTATTGTACAGAGGTGCTGTACTTGGCTACACAACTTCTGAGTTACTCCTATCTGTATTATTGGCTGAGGAAGCGGGCTAGAGACCTGCGAAAGGCATTGCATTTGTTCTGGAGTACAAATTAAATCTTGTTTAAACCACACATAGTAGTTGTGTTTGGTTTTGGGGAGGTAAGTCCATCCTTGCCCCCCAACTTTTATCTGCTTTTACCTATGATCAATTTTTACTCTGCTGGTGCCTCTATTTGCATTGCAATAAACACCACACAAAATGGGTGGCTTTTCAGCTTGGACTTGGATGCATCTGGAGATGAAAATGTCCTGATTGGGTGTGGCAATGTGTTCCAAAGGGTAGGGGCAGCATGCCAGAAGGCTTTGGCTGAAAAAGATTTTGAGGTAGACTCTGGGGGTGATATATGTAAGACGTACAAGTGTGAACCAGCCCTTAGCAGTAAAAATCTGACTAGCAAATTTAACCAGTACATCTCGTCATGAAAACTAGCCTGCCTACCGGTTCAGACAATAACCTGCCAGTCGTACTGAGCAATTGCCATTCAGTAAGTCCTCTTGAAAATAAAGGAAAACCCTGAGACTCCACATGAGGAGATGTACTATTCCAAAATCCGCCAGATCTGTCAGATTTTTCCTACTTTACTAGGACAGAGCAAAAAATAAATTTGTATGGCATTTTAGAACAAATGTACTTTTTCTATGTATGTATACATATGCATTTAAAAAAATTTTTGACAGTGGTCCTTTAATATAGGCTGATGCATGTTTCGTATTTGATGTTAACCAACTTGACTTGCGCTAAGTTGAATAGTTAAATAGAATCTGTAGTTTAAAAAAACCCTCTGGGGGATACTTACCTCGGGAGGGGGAAGCCTCGGGATCATAACGAGGCTTCCCCCGTCCTCCTCCGTCCCTCCGTTTGAGTGCCAGGACCCCCCGAACTGCAGCGAGGTAAATATCTACCTACCGCAATCCTGCGCAGACGCACTAGCGGCTCCTTGTTTAGGCTAAGGCGAAAATAGCCGAGCCCGACCGATCCACTCTACTGCACAGGCGCGAGTCCTTTGCGCCTGCGCAATAGATCAGATATGATCGGGTTCGGCTATTTCTGCCTTCCCCGAACAAAGAGCCGCTAGTGCGCCTGCGCTGGATCCTGGAGTGGTAAATATCCCCGCTTGTCAAGCTGGTTTCAGGGGAGCCAGCGCAGGATCCCACAGGCTATTGAGGACAGGGAAGCCTCATTGGGACCCTGAGGCTTCCCCCTCTTGAGATAAGTATCCTCCAGAGGTTTTTTTTTTTAAATTACAGAGTCTCTTTAAAGAGGGCCCTTTGCAGAAACGGTGGGCTGCAGAAGGGTCTGAGAAGCATCTGGAACATCCAGAGGCTTCCTAAAACTAAGGTATCCAACTGAATAAACCCTACAGCTCCTATTTGTTGTGATGCTCATAACACATTGGGCCTGGTTTTCCCATGGCAAGCAGCTTCTCATAGTGTGGCCTTTCTTTGAAATTTTCAGTGGAATATGTGCGGAGAAAAGGTAATCCTATGTCCTAAGCAGCATCTAACATCCCCCACAACTTACACCGTAAAACACAGTGTCACATAAGCTCACCACTGGATGAAATTATGGTTCTCTTCTAGAAGGTCGTATTTAGTCTTCCATTCTTCATGAATGTTATCTATGAACTCACCTAGATAAAGAAAATGTGTGATTATGGTGGGCGGCAAGACTGTGGTCACTCATAAGAAATATCTCGTTAAACCATCATGGCAACCATCTTGGTCTACCCCATAATCCTTTGCTGGAGCAAACATATAACTGCCCCTGTCACCGTGAGACTCTGTAACCAATGCTTTTTCTCTATGATCCTTCAGTTTACTCCATTTCATATTTTACCATTTGCAAGTCAGTATTTCCACCATAAATTCAGAAAACATGTTTTTATTTATAAACATGCTGATCTGAAAACATATCGCTACTTCTTAGTTTGCCTATTTGAAAAACCAGACTGCCCCCCTTCAGACAGCCATAAATATATAAAGAACCAAAGGTGAGAGGAGAAGATGGCTGCAGACTGGTTACAAACTCACAAGGAATGCAGAGGCTCCAGGGTGCTCTCAGCAATGACAGTTTCCACTATAAGGATAAGGGAGACGAGCCGGGCACCTATTAATGCTTATGTGCTTTTACTCCTTAAGATACATCGGTTTAGGAAAAAAGGTGTGAGGAGCGGCCTGACAATTATTTCACAGCCAGTATTACCCACTTCCTCAGAGGCCAAAGCGGCTGCCATTGTTTACTTATAAAGAGACATTTTTACAAATGTCTGTCTTGTCTTGCAAAGCGCTCTTGAAACAAGTTAAGTACAATTCAAGGTTTTACTGTATGGGGAAATGGAAAAGTTGCATGAGTTTTAGTTCCCATAAATTACAATTGCAGAATAGTGGGCGATGTAGGTGTTCACTCTCTTGTGCATGTAATACATACAGAGGGGTCAGTCTTGAACACAGAAACAATACATTTGTAACCACTTTCCAACCACAGTTTTTTTCCACCTTAAAAACCAGAGCAATTTTCATATCATGCTCCTCCCATTCATTCGCCAATAACTTTATTGTTACTAATCACACAGAAATGATCTGTTTTTTTCACCACAATTTAGGCCTTTTTTGGTGGTAGATTTATTTTATTTTTTATGCATTTTAAAGAGAATACCATATATTCTGGCGTATAAGATGACTTTTTTAAAGAGAACCCGAGGTGTGTTTAAATAATGTTATCTGCATACAGAGGCTGGATCTGCCTATACAGGCCAGCCTCTGTTGCTATCCCAAACCCCACTAAGGTCCCCCTGCACTCTGCAATCCCTCATAAATCCCAGCCGTGCTGTGAGGCTGTGTTTACATCTGTAGTGTCAGTCTCAGCTGCTCCCCCACCTCCTGCATAGCTCCGGTCCCTGCCCCTGTCCCTTCCCTCCAATCAGCCGGACCGGAGTTCTGCAGGAGGCGGGGAGAGCAGCAGACTGACACTATAGAGATAAACACAGCCAGCTCTGACAAGCTGTGTGTCAGCAGCATGGCTGTGATTTGTGAGGGATTGCAGAGTGCAGGGGGACCTTAGGGGGGTTTGGGATAGCAACAGAGGCTGGGCTGTATAGGCAGATCCAGCCTCTGTATGCAGATAACATTCTTCAAACCCACCTCGGGTTCTCTTTAACCCATTCGCGTTCCGTCGTTTTCACTTGAGAAATGTTCACCTCCCATTCATTAGCCTATAACTATCACTACTTATCACAATGAACTGATCTATATCTTGTTTTTTCCGCCACCAATTAGGCTTTCTTTGGGGGGTACATTTTGCAAAGAGCCACTTTACTGTAAATGCATTTTAACAGGAAGAATAAGAAAAAAACGGAAAAAATCATTATTTCTCAGTTTTCAGCTATAGTTTTAAAATAATACATGCCTCCATAATTAAAACTCACGTATTGTATTTGCCCATATGTCCCGGTTATTACACCGTTAAAATTATGTCCCTATCACAATGTATAGCGACAATATTTTATTTGGAAATAAAGGTGCATTTTTTCCGTTTTGCATCTATCACTATTTACAAGTTTAAAATAAAAAAAAATATAGAAATATTTCATCTTTACATTGATATTTAAAAAGTTTAGACCCTTAGGTAAATATTTACATGTTTTTTTTTTATTGTAATGGTTTTTTTGGGGGGGTATTTTTGGGAGGGAGGGATGTAAACTATAGTTTTATAATGTAATTGTGTGTTGTTTTTAATTTTTTTTACTTTTAGTTGTAGTTTTACTTTTTGGCCACAAGATGGCGGCCATGAGTTTGTTTACATGACGTCACTCTAAGCGTAACACACGCTTAGAGTGACGCAGGGGGGAGGCAACGGCCAGAAAAAGCACAGCTTCCGAGAGAAGCTGTCGCTTTTTCAGCAGGGGAGAGGAATCAGTGATCAGGCACCATAGCCCGATACATTGATTCCGTGGCTACCGAATCCGCGGCCGGGAGTGCACGTGCACGATCGGCCGCGGGAGTGCGCATGGTTCCTGGACGTAGTTTCTACGTCCAGGAACCAAAATAGGTTAACCCATGAAAATTTTCTGAAAAGTTGGGGGTCATCTTATATGCCAGGTGTCAGTACATGTGCCAGTACATGTGACCTTAAATCCCTGTGCTGTGTGCTGCAGTCATCAGTAGAGATGTCGCGAACCTCCGATTTTAGGTTCGCGAACCCTGTTCGCGAACCTCCATGAAAGGTTCGGTTCGCAAAAAAGTTTGCGAACTGCAATAGACTTCAATGGAGAGGCGAACTTTGAAAATTTTAAAAAATTCTACCTGCTGGAAAAATGATAGAAAACATGTTTCAAGAGCTCTAATACCTGGAGGCACACCTGCTTGAGTGAAATACACATCACTGCTGGAGGACCCACCCACCCTCCCTCCTCCAAGCAAGGTCCTTATACCATTTGACTCAGTTGTCTGCATACACTAATTAGTTATGGGACAGCTGCTACACACTCTGCTAGGGAGATTTTAATTAGCCTCTTGTGGATTCCCTCCTCCCACCTGCCTCCTCCCCTTCTACCTATTCTCTCCTTCCTCCTGCCGGAGGGAGTAGGGTCTCATCTGCCAGGGAATTATACTATTTCAAAAACCAGTTTACATCATACCATGGCTGGGAATCAAACCCAGATCTCACTGTGTGGTGGGCAAGTCACCCTAACCACTGTACCATAACAGTAGTAACTGAAGCTGGCCTAAAATTTACCATGTATGCTCAATGCAATAGAAACATTAGGTTGCTTAAAGGGAACCTTAACTGAGAGTGATATGGATGTTTCCTGTAAACAATACCAGTTGCCTGGCAGTCCAGCTGATCTTTGTGACTGCAATAGTGGCTGAATCACACCCTGAAACAAGCATGCAGCTAATCCAGTCTGACTTCAGTCAGAGCACCTGATCTGCATGCTTGTTCAGGGGCTCTGGCTAAAAGTATTAGAGACACGGGATCAGCAGGCGATTCAGGCAACTGGTATTATTTTAAAAGGAAAAATCCATATCCTTCTCCGTTTTGGTTCCCTTTAAGGATTTGTAGCATAAAAGCCAACTCACATTGGCAGGGATTTGAGCCTGGGTCTCACTGTGTGGTGGGCAAGCACCCTAACCACTGTACCATAACAGTAGTAACTGAAGCTGGCCTAAAATTTACCAATTATGCTCAATACAAGAGAAAAAGTAGACAAGACAAATAACATTTATATCACTCTTTTCTCCTGGCGGATTCAAAGCACCAGAGCTGCAGCCACTAGGGCACACTCTACAGGAAGTAGCAGTGTTAGGAAGACTTGCCTAAGGTCTCCTACTAAATAGGTGCTGGCTTACTGAACAGACAGAGCTGAGATTTGAACTCTGGTCTCCTGTGTCAGAGGCAGAGCCCTTAACCATTACACCATGCAGCCACTGCTTATGGGTATGTAGCCAGACATGGCCTTGTCTTTTGTGTTCAACAGTTGTCCAAAGAGAACCCCAGATAGCCAGATAGATTCATCTCTCTCTCTCTCTCTCTCTTTCTCTCTCTGTCACTCTCTCTCTCTCTCTCTCTAGTAGGGATGGTCACCGCTTTCCGCGGAATTGTATTTTTGAGCATAAATAGATTGAGCATAAATGGTACATGCTAGGCTGGCTTCAGCATGTAGTGTTGGTGAGAGAGAGAGAGAGATGAATCTACCTGGCTATCTGGGGTTCTCTTTGGACAACTGTTGAACACAAAAGACAACTGTTGAACACAAAAGACAAGGCCAACAACCCTAATAGCTCCAGCACAATCCAGCAGAGATGACAGCCACACATCTGGAGACTGTTCCCTCCTGGAGTCCTCAAACTCAGACCTCAGCTCCCAGGGTAGCCCCATCAAGGCTGTCCTCTGCAACGTCAGATCAATAAACAACAAAACAGCAATCATACATGATCTAATAGAGTCTTCTGATCTGGCCTGCCTGACTGAAACCTGGCTTTCTGAACCTGTTGGCCCCACCCTGGAGGCAGCTGTGCCAACAAACTATTCTGTGATATACTGCAACAGGAAAGAACGCAGGGGAGGAGGGGTTGCATTTTGCTTTAGATCAGCTTTGAAAATCAGACCACTTACTGTAGGTCCTACCAACTCGTTTGAATGCTTGGGGGTGCAACTTTCAGCTGAGGAAAACATTAACATATTGCTGATCTACCGCCCACCAGAAAAATACTCAGACTTCCTTGAGGAACTTGTAGACCTCCTATGCAACCTAACACAGGAACACCCCAGATGGATTGTTCTTGGAGATTTCAATACATGGGTGGACGACTCCTCTTCACAATTTGGAAAAGAGCTACCTCGTGCCTTACATGAACTGGGCTTCCTCCAATCAATCAGCTCTGCTACTCACAGGAAAGGTCACACTCTGGACCTTATATTCCATACTGGGCTGTCAATAGCCAATGTGGAAATTAATCCTGTTGCCTGGTCAGACCATCACACTATCCACTTCTCCCTCTCAATACCAGCCGTCAAACACCAGGTCAAGAATCAAATAAAATATCGCCGCTTAAAAGGGCTAACACCTCATAGTTACATAGTTATTTTGGTTGAAAAAAGACATACGTCCATCGAGTTCAACCAGTATAAAGTACAACACCAGCCTGCTCCCTCACATATCCCTGTTGATCCAGAGGAAGGCGAAAAAACCCTTACAAGGCATGGTCCAATTAGCCCCTAAAGGGAAAAATTCCTTCCCGACTCCAGATGGCAATCAGATAAAATCCCTGGATCAACATCATTAGGCATTACCTAGTAATTGTAGCCATGGATGTCTTTCAACGCAAGGAAAGCATCTAAGCCCCCTTTAAATGCAGGTATAGAGTTTGCCATAACGACTTCCTGTGGCAATGCATTCCACATCTTAATCACTCTTACTGTAAAGAACCCTTTCCTAAATAAATGGCTAAAACGTTTTTCCTCCATGCGCAGATCATGTCCTCTAGTCCTTTGAGAAGGCCTAGGGACAAAAAGCTCATCCGCCAAGGTATTATATTGCCCTCTGATGTATTTATACATGTTAATTAGATCCCCTCTAAGGCGTCTTTTCTCTAGACTAAATAAACCCAGTTTATCTAACCTTTCTCGATAAGTGAGACCTTCCATCCCACGCATCAATTTTGTTGCTCGTCTCTGCACCTGCTCTAAAACTGCAATATCTTTTTTGTAATGTGGTGCCCAGAACTGAATTCCATATTCCAGATGTGGCCTTACTAGAGAGTTAAACAGGGGCAATATTATGCTAGCATCTCGAGTTTTTATTTCCCTTTTAATGCATCCCAAAATTTTGTTAGCTTTAGCTGCAGCTGCTTGGCATTGAGTACGATTATTTAACTTGTTGTCAATGAGTACTCCTAAGTCCTTCTCCAAGTTTGATGTCCCCAACTGTATCCCATTTATTTTGTATGGTGCTAGACCATTAGTACGTCCAAAATGCATGACCTTACATTTGTCAACATTGAATTTCATCTGCCATGTATGTGCCCATATAGCCATCCTATCCAGATCCTGTTGCAATATGACACTATCTTCCTGAGAGTTAATGATTCTGCACAATTTTGTATCATCTGCAAAAATAGCAACATTGCTCACTACTGCATCTACTAGGTCATTAATAAATAAATTGAAGAGCACTGGACCCAGAACAGACCCCTGTGGGACCCCACTGCTAACAGTCTCCCATTTTGAGTATGATCCATTGACCACAACTCTTTGTTTTCTGTCCATTAGCCAGTTCCCTATCCATGAACACAGACTCTTCCCCAGTCCTTGCATCCTCAACTTTTGCACCAGACTTTTGTGGGGAACAGTGTCGAAGACCTTTGCAAAGTCCAAGTATATCACATCTACAGCATTCCCAATATCCATATTAGCATTCACTACCTCATAAAAGCTGAGCATGTTAGTCAAACAGGACCTGTCTTTAGTAAACCCATGTTGATGCTGAGAAATAAGATTATTTTCTACTATGAAGTCATGTATAGTATCTCTTAGTAACCCCTCAAATAGTTTGCATACAACTGATGTTAAACTTACAGGTCTATAATTTCCTGGATCAGATTTTTTGCCCTTCTTAAATAATGGGAAAACGTGGGCTGTACGCCAATCCACTGGGACTCTGCCAGTTGCAAGAGAGTCACAAAAGATAAGATAAAGGGGTTTATCTATAACTGAACTTAATTCCCTTAGGACCCGAGGATGCATGCCATCCGGGCCAGGTGCCTTGTCTATTTTTAATTTATTTAGTCTTGCCTTCACTTCTTCCTGCGTTAAGTATTTAATATCACAGTTAGAAGATTGAGACTCTTCCGCCTCTGTAGTTTGCAACAGTGCTGTTTCTTTTGTGAAGACAGAAGCAAAGAAAGCATTTAATAACTCTGCCTTACCTTGGTCATCCACCATTGAGTTCCCATCCTCATCCTTTAGGAGTCCTATACAGTCAACCTTTCTTTTTTTAGAGTTAATGTACTTGTAAAACTTTTTTGGGTTAGATTTGATATCCTTAGCGATTTGTTTTTCAGCTTCAATCTTTGCCTGTCTAATTTCTTTTTTATAATTTTTATTGCACTCCTTATAATTGCTTAGTGCAGCCTCTGTCCCCTCCTGTTTTAAGACCTTATAGGCATTCTTTTTCCTCTTCATTTTATCTTTAACCTTTCTATTCATCCATAGAGGCCTTTTTTTATTCCTAGACATTTTGTTTCCATATGGGATATACATACTACAGTATTGATTGAGTATAAGTTTAAAAGCTTGCCATTTCCCTTCAGTGTCTTCCCCTTGTAGTACATTATCCCAGTTCACCAAACGTAGTGCCTGCCTAATTTGAGTGAACTTTGCTTTTCTAAAGTTCATAGTTTTAGTGGTCCCGCTGCCCCGT
Organism: Hyperolius riggenbachi; assembly: GCF_040937935.1. Classification (NCBI taxonomy): domain Eukaryota; kingdom Metazoa; phylum Chordata; class Amphibia; order Anura; family Hyperoliidae; genus Hyperolius; species Hyperolius riggenbachi. The sequence goes on along the minus strand of NW_027152496.1, from coordinate 57,312 downwards.
GGCCTATCAGTCACCAGCTCAAACGTTATCATGTTGTGATCACTATTTCCCAAATGTTCTTGAACCTGCACATTTGATACATTATCTGGTCTATTAGAAATGATCAGATCCAGTAACGCATTCCCCCTAGTTGGTTCAGTTACCATTTGAGTCAAGTAATTGTCCTGTAGTGCTGCCAGAAATATGCTGCTTTTACCAGAATGGGTAGCCTCAATACTCCAGTCAATGTCTGGAAAGTTGAAGTCGCCCATAATTATGACCTCATTTTTACCTGCAGCTTTTTCAATCTGCTGTAGTAATCGCAGTTCTGCAGCTTCATTAATAAGAGGTGGCCTGTAGCATACCCCAATAAGCAATTGGCAACTTTTATTTCCACCGTGAATATTTACCCAAACGGACTCCACATCTTCGCAATCTTCCTCCATCTCATCGTTGAGGACAGCTGTAAGAGAATTCTTAACAAAGAGACAAACCCCTCCACTTTTTTCCCTGTTCTATCCCTCCTAAACACATTGTATCCTTTTAAATTAGCTATCCAGTCATGGCTTTCATCCATCCATGTCTCGGTTATTCCCACAATGTCATAGCCTTTGTCATTCAGAATGAACTCTAGTTCATCTATTTTATTTGCAAGGCTCCGAGCATTGGTTACCATGCACTTTATATTTTTACCACCACATTTACCAATTTTGTTTACATGAAATTGGCTACTTGAATTTTTACCAACCTCCTTAATCTTTACACTGTCCCCACCCCCCTCTCCACCCTCCATAATGATAGGTTCCCACTGTCTTTTTACCTCATATTGTCTACGTATTGAGACTTTATCCTCCCGCCTCGCCCCAGATCCTAGTTTAAAATCTCCTCCAACCGTTTAGCCATCTTCTCCCCCAATGCAGCTGCACCCTCCCCATTAAGGTGCAGCCCATCCCTGCTGTAGAACCTGTAGCCGACTGCAAAGTCTGCCCAGTTCTCCAGGAACCCAAACCCTTCCTTCCTACACCAATTTCTCAGCCACTTATTTAACTCCCTAAGCTCCCTCTGTCTCTCAGATGTAGCACGTGGCACTGGCAGTATTTCAGAAAACACCACCTCAACATATCCGAGATAACCTTAGCTTTGATGAATTGACTGACTCCAGCTTAGACCCTGATACTCTGGTGTTTAAATACAACAAATGTGTGTCCTCCACCTTTGAGACCATTGCTCCTCTGCGCACCAAATATCTTACTCCACACCATCATGCATAGTGGTTTGATAACGCTATAAAAGAGCTGAAAAGACAAGGCCGAAAACTTGAGAGGCTGTGGCGCAAATCTCAGTCCCCAGAAGACAAACATGCCTTAATCTTCCACTTGAAGAGCTACCAAAAGGTAATCACGGGAAAAAAATCATCCTTTCTATCACAAGAGATTGCAAATGCAGTTAACAAACCAGCCCAACTGTTCCGCACAGTGGAAAAACTCTGCAACCCAGCATGTCAAAAACTTAATATCGAGTCTTCAAAGGGCCTCTGTGACCAATTTGCCCATTTCTTCACAGACAAAGTTTCCGCTATAAGGTCCGCCATCCAACTTACAGCATCTGAGCCTAATATAGCGCCGAAGACCATTAGCAGAGACAACGTAACACCTTGGTCAAACTTCAAAGAAATTGATGAAGAAGTCACATCAAGCATCCTCCTTCACGTCCGCCTAACTACCTGTGACCTGGATCCTGGCCCAACACAGTTCATGTTGAACTGCCCCGACCTGTTCGTACCGGTATTCCTCAAAATTGTTAACTGTTCCTTACAATCAGGGATATTTCCTGCTTTACTGAAGGAAGCAATCATCAGGCCTCTCCTCAAAAAACCCTCCCTGGACCCAGATGCAATGACCAGCTACAGACCTGTCTCTAACCTCCCCTTTCTGGGCAAGCTAATTGAAAAAGCTGTATACCTCCAGCTAGAAGCCAGAATCCTACAAAATAACAGCTATGACCCATTCCAGTCTGGCTTCAGGAAACACCACAGCACTGAAACTGCCCTCATCCAAATATGCAACCACCTGCTCATGGCAAGAGACAGAGGAGAGTGCTCGATCCTCATACTGCTAGACCTTTCTGCAGCCTTTGACACAGTTGACCATGACATCTTGATAAACAGGCTACAGGAATACTGCGGCATTGATGGCATAGTACTTCAGTGGTTCCAATCCTTCTTGAGTGGCAGAACCCACAAAGTGTCTATGGGGCCCTTCCTGTCCACCCCTGTAACACTTAAGTATGGGGTGCCCCAGGGCTCAATCCTCTCTCCCCTGCTTTTCACAATTTACATGCTACCGTTGGGAAAACTAATCCAAAAACATGGCCTGACATACCACTGCTATGCAGACGACACCCAACTATATCTTTCCTTCAAGCCTGGTGTGACAGACCCAACTCTAACTATAAACGCCTGCTTACGTGAACTACAGCAATGGATGAATGACAACTGGCTGAAACTAAATGCAGACAAAACTGAAGTCCTTCTGATTGGAGGGCAGAGCATGATAACAAAACAACTTAACTTGCAGTCTTCACCACTGGGAATAGGAGGCACGGATCTACGCAGCTCTGATCATGTGCGTAGCCTGGGAGTTCTAATTGATGGGGATTTAAACTTCAGAACTCAAATCTCTGCGGTGGTGAAATCATCCTATTTTCACCTGAAGAACATTGCAAAAATCAAGCACCTCATACCCCCAGAAGATCTGCCAACCTTAGTCCACGCCTTCATCACATCCCGACTGGACTACTGCAATGCTCTCTACACTGGCCTTCCAAAAAAGGTCTTGTACCGCCTACAGCTGATACAGAATACTGCTGCCAGACTGCTAACCAACCAACCCCGTCACTGCCACATAATGCCAGTCCTGCATTCCCTTCACTGGCTACCTATAGAATGGAGGGTCCTATTCAAGATCGGCCTACTGACATTTAAATCCCTGAATAATCTAGGCCCTGGATACTTGAAAGATATGTTACAGCTGCGTAGCAATCCCCGCATTCTCAGATCCACAGGTTCTAATAATCTAGTCATACCCAGAGTCCACTTGGCAACTTTTGGTCCCAGAGCCTTCTGTCATGCTGCCCCTACGTTTTGGAACTCCTTACCTCAACAAATCAGGACAGCCCCATCCCTGGATGTGTTTAAATCCAGACTGAAAACTCACCTGTTCAGTCTGGCATTTGCAGAAATATAACTTTTGTTGTGTGAATACTTCATCCTACTAATTACTGAATCTGAGAGAGCCTAAGCGCTTTGAGTCCTATGGGAGAAAAGCGCTATAGAAATGTTATTGTATATTGTATTGTATGTCTGGCTACATATCCATAAGCAGTGGCTGCATGGTGTAATGGTTAAGGTCTCTGCCTCTGACACAGGAGACCAGAGTTCAAATCTCAGCTCTGTCTGTTTAGTAAGCCAGCACCTATTCAGTAGGAGACCTTAGGCAAGTCTTCCTAACACTGCTACTGGGAGGTGGGAGGAGGGAGGTGGGAGGAGACCCACAAGAGGCTAATTAAAATCTCCCTAGCAGAGTGTGTAGCAGCTGTCCCATAACTAATTAGTGTAGGCAGACAACTAAGTCAAATGGTATAAGGACCTTGCTTGGAGGAGGGAGGATGGGCGGGCCTCCAGCAGTGAGAGAAGTGTGTTTGGCAATAATGTGTCTGCTGACAGTGATATGGAGGGTCAAAGTTTTGCTCAATAGAGCATTATGGGGCGAATCGAACTTCCGCAAAAGTTCGCCTGATGCAGGCGAACGCGAACCCCCAAAGTTCGCCTGGAACTGTTCGCAGTTTGCGACATCTCTAGTCATCAGGGAAACATTGCAGGCATTGGGCTCTCCGTTTGAAGTGAAGTTTCCAGCAATCCAGATAGAGAGTTTCGGCGAGCAGCCGCTCGTGCGGGTAATAGAGCAGCTTTCTGATTAGGGCGGTCACCTGACTGATGACGTGTGATGTGTGCTCACGCTGGAGGAGATTGCTGGCACAACACACTGTAGTGTGGAGCACACCCGTCACCGTTCAGGTGACCCGTAACCAGGAAGCTGATCTGCTACTCACGCAAGCTCGCAAAAAACCTACAGGTAAAATACTGCAAGCTTTGCCAGCACAGCGCAATCTTCCCCGGATGACTGCAGCACATGGGAAAGCCAGTTGCCACTACAGTACCAATATTTTATACAATATGTTCTGTTATGATGTCCTGATAGCCTAAATATTTTATACTGGTAATACAATCATTTTGATGTAAGGTGCAAAGGGGTTGGCATACAGGGGTAGGCCAGGTGGATGGAGGAGGCATGTTTTGTGCGTGTTTGTCAGTGAAGCAAGTAGTGGGATACAGGTGGTAGGACCTTTTATTTGGTGTGCGTAGTCTGTAGAAAGAGGGTCTTATACAGCGTGTAGATCCCAAACTCTATATTTTAACTGGAAAAGTTGGGGGGTCGTCTTATATGCCGGAAAATACGGTAATAAGGAAAAAAAATTATTTATCAGTTTTTGTCCACTTGCTGCTGTGGATAAAACCTACATATTTTTATTTGCCCATTTGTCCTAGTTATACACTAGCTAGTGTACCTAGTACAATGTATGGTGATAATATTTTATCTGGAAATAAAGGTGTATTTTTCATTTCAGTGATTTTTTTATACTATATCACCAATTATTATACTCACCATCTGAAGTTGCTCTTTCAGTATTTATTGCACGTGTCATGGAATAAATACAACGTTTCGGAGTAACATACTCCTTTCTCAAGTTCATGACATATTGCATTCATATTACAAAACAGTTCTTATATACAACCTATATCTGAGTGCAGCCAATCAGCACACTGCACAAAGTATCCAATGAGCGCTCTTCTACAAGCGCGGACGTGATGGAGAACTGTAAACTGACATTAGGAACCAATCGCTGAAGAGAACCACCTCACCTGATCGTAGGACAGGACGGGGCGGGTATAGGTAGGCGTCCCCTCTAATGACAAGGGAGCGCCCTTCCTCCCTCGTCATTAGAGGGGACGCCTACCTATACCCGTCATGGCTGAGTGCTGACCCGATACGCCTGAGCCTGTACGCTCCTCTAATGCTCCCATAAAAGTTACGAGTTTAACTTTATCTCCACGGACATTTGCGGACGTTACTGTTCTGGTGTCTTATTTTGTTGTCTTGCACCCGTGGTGATCAACATAGTTTGAGCGGACTTTCTTCTAATATCTATCAAGAACAGCTTGGATGAGTAACCAGCATTCTCCCTTTATTCAAAGAAGAAAAGCACGGACTCCAGCACTCCATAGGAATTCTTCTGTTTATTGAAGCCACACAGCAACAGATACAACAATTGCCCCTACTGTCTACAGCTGTTTCACGTGAGTTTCACGCCTCTTCAGGACACGTGGGGCCTAACACCTTTACTTCCTACCCCACCTATAAACAGGTAACCCCTCCCCCTCTCCCACCTCTCTCTCACAGGGCAGGATCGGGGAGGTCAATGCAAGATCAGAAATACAGGTGGCAGTGTAGTATATACTAAATTCCTACTAAGGACCTATTTAAAAAAAGCATTAGCCTCATCCCTCTCATTAAAACCCAGATTCCCCAAAGCCTCTGTATGATAGATCATCCAAGCTTCCCTTTTAGAGAGTCTATCATCTCTCAATCCTCCCCTGGGGTCGCGTTGTACAACCTCCAGCCCAGCGAAGGAGAGACAATCAGCATCACCCAAATGGGTCTCATTCACATGTTTAATCAAACGGGTAGCACCTACACCGTTTTTAATAGATCTTTTGTGCTGAAGAAATCTCTCCTTCAGTGGCTGAACCGTCCTACGAATGTAATAGCGACCACAGGGACACCACACACAGTAAACAACATATCGTGTATGACAATTAATGAATTCCCTGATTTTCCAGGTGACGGAGCCCACTTGCACTACCTTACCCCTTTTGATAAAGCGGCAAGCACTGCAATGACCACATCCATAATTTCCTTCCCATTTTTTCTTGGATAACCAGTTAACCGATTCATCCTCCTTCCTTCTAATGTCACTATGTACTAACATTCTCCTAATTGTCTTACCCCTCCTAAAACTAACCCTTGGGGGTGAGGTGGTTAGATCCTTCAGATGTTTATCCAACCTAAGGATTCGCCATTGATTATGGACCGCATGCCTGATCTTTTCAGAGAGTGGACAATAATCGAGTACAAAGTTACATTGACTATCCTTCATTCGTGTCTTACTTCTCCTAACAAGTAATTGTTCCCTTGGGACCTCACGAGCTCTATTTAGAGCTTTATGCACTGATTCCACCTTATACCCTCTATTCAAAAGGCACTCACAAAGCTTGCCTGCCTGGTCCTCAAAATCTGTCTCATTCTTATTATTTCTTTTGAGACGTAAAAATTGTCTGTACGGGATGGCGTCCTTGACATGTCTGGGATGGTAACTGTCAAAGTGGAGCAAACTATTAGTGGCGGTTTCCTTCCTATACCCTTTAGTGGTCACCACCTGATCCTCAATAACCACCTTTAGGTCCAGGTACTCCAGCATTCTCCCTTTGCAACAGAAAAGGAAAAAAAAAACACAGGTAGAAGAATAAGACATGAAATCTCACAAAACTGAGTACTGACCATCGGGATCAAAGCGCTTCTTATTTTGGTAGAACATCAAGTTCTCCTATGAAAAAGAAAAACATGTTGTTATGCAGGGCCAATGCTTTGTCAGACCAAGAGCTGTTTCCCAGACACCTCCCCCCGCCCTCCCCAGGTCCACCCTAAACTTAATTATGGTCCCTGGGGCCCCTTCAAGGGTTCAGCAGTGTAGAGATTCACCTGTCCCAGGTAGCACGCTCCTCCATGAGTTTGCTGTTCCATGTGTTTCTGTCTTCATCCTCACTTGACAAATCTGCTCAGTGACCTGGCAACAAACATGCGGGGGTCACACAGTAGTGGCGCCCCTACAAGGGTGAGGACAGGAATGCACAAAGTCATAGACTGATAGACGGGTGCACCAGCTTGGCCAGGTTAGATGCTACTCTACCAGAAACTCTGCAGGGGCCCCCTGGAGTCAACAATAAAGTTGGGGGGAGACCTTGAGGGTGGCAACTGGCTTGGGGCCCTTAGGGTTGGTGAGTGAAATCTGCAAAAAACAAAGGGGGCCCTAATGGTGCTCTGGGGGGGGAGGTCTGTTGGGGAGGTTGGGTTAATTTTGCTTGGGGACCCATAGCAGCTAGAACTGATCCTGGTGTTATGTTAACATGGCCTGGCACAAGTTACCTTTCACACTATTTTAAATTATGGAGGCAACACAAGTCAAGTAGGCATTTTTAGTCTCCCTTTCTATCGGTGAAGATTGTGGTGGAGGTTGGGGTATAGGATCTGAAAGGAAACTGGTAATCACTTGGGGCTCTTACATCATGTGAGTGAAAGTGCCTAACAAGGATGAAGATATATTAGGGCTGGTGCAAAGTGTACAAAGTAGACAGCAACAGGGAAAGCACAGAGCATTAATCAACAACACAAAATAACATTTGTAAAGCAATTTTCTCCCACAGAACTCAAAGTGCATAAGCATGGCTCAGACCAGTAATTGGTTGATTGGAAAATTGTGGTACAGAGGAAGAATTCTATAAGTCCAGAAATGTCAGGCTAAACTGGTGGCTTTTCAGTCTGGATTTGAATAGCTCCAGGGACTGGGCTGTCTTTACGGGTGTGGTAGGGAATTCCAAAGGGTAGGGGCAGCATGACAAAAGCTCTGGCTCCAAAGATTTTGAGGTGCACTCTGGGAGTGACCAAGTTTATGGATCCTGCTGATCTAAGGTTGTGAGGGGTGTGGTGCAGTTACAGCAAGTCCTTCATACAATACAATACAATACAATACAATACAATAACATTTGTAAAGCGCTTTTCTCCCATAGGACTCAAAGCGCATAGCTGTGTCTCAGATTAATACTGGGTTTCAGGCTGGGTTGTGTTACAGAGGAGATAGTCAGATGTTCATGAATGCCAGACTGAAAAGGTAGGTTTTCAGTTTAGACTTAAATGTTTCCAGGGATGGGGCTGTCCTGATTGGGTGTGGCAGGGAGTTCCAAAGTGTAGGGGCAGCATGACAAAAGGCTCTGTCTCCAAAGGATTTGAGGTGGACTCTGGGGGTGACCAAGGTGTTACGTCCTTTTGATCTAAGATTTCGGGGGGTGTGATGTAGTTGCAACAAGTCCTTCAGGTATCCAGTGCCCAGATTGTGCAAGGATTTGAATGTCAGTAAGCCAATCTTAAACAGAATTCTCCATTTTATCGGTAGCCAGTGGAGTGAGCTCAGGGTTGGTGTTATGTGGCAATGGCGGGGTTGGCTCGTTAACAGCCTTGCGGCGGCATTCTGTACTAATTGCAGGCGGCGTAAGTCTTTCTTATGCAGGCCTGTGTAGAGGACGTTGCAGTAGTCTAACCTTGATGTGACGAAGGCATGAACTAGGGTTGGAAGATCCTCTGAAGGAATTAGGTGTTTAATCCTTGCAATATTCCTTAGGTGAAAGAAGGAATGTTTCACAACAGCTGAGATTTGATTCCTGAAGCTTAATTTCCCATCAATCAGTACTCCCAGGCTGCGCACACAGTCTGAGTTGTTCAGGTCTGAGATGCCTATCCTTAGCGGTGTTGGTTGAGACTGGAGCTGCTTTGCTGTTGAGCCCTGGCCCTCGATAACAAGAACCTCAGTTTTGTCAGCATTAAGTTTTAGCCAATTATTATTCATCCACTCCTGAAGCTCAGCTAAGCATGCGTTTATTTGTGGAGTAGGGTCTGTGACGTCAGGTTTGAATGACAAATATAGCTGGGTGTCATCAGCATAGCAATGATATGTCAGGCCATGTTTTTGTATGATTTCTCCAAGTGGCAGCATGTATATGGTGAACAGTTAAGGGGATAATATTGTGCCCTGAGGTACACCGTATTTTAGTGGTACAGGGTTGGAGAGGAAGGGCCCTAAGGCTACCCTTTGTGTTCTGCCAGCCAGGAAGGAGTTGAACCACCGGAGAACAATGCCATCTATGCCACAGTACTCTTGTAGCCTGTTGAGTAAGATTTCATGATCGACTGTGTCAAAAGCCGCTGAGAGGTCGAGCAAAATCAGGATGGAACATTGACCCTTGTCTCTTGCAATGAGCAGATCATTGCAAATCTGGGTGAGGGCTGTTTCACAGCTGTGATATTTCCTGAAACCAGATTGAAGAGGGTCAAGGATGTTGTTTCTGGAGAGCCTGGCTTCAAGTTGGAGGTAGACAGCCTTTTCAATAACTTTTCCCAGAAAGGGGAGGTTTGAGACAGGTCTGTAGCTGTTTAGAGCATCTGGGTCTAAGGATGGTTTCTTGAGTAGAGGCCTGACGATTGCTTCTTTCAGAGTAGAGGGAAACCACCCTTCTTGTAAGGAGCCGTTGACTATTTTGTGGAATGCCGGTGTAAATAGTTCAGGGCATTTCAACATGAACTTAGTGGGGCCAGGGTCCAGATCGCAGGTAGTCTGGCGAAGGTTTGAGAGGATATCCAAGATGTCTTTTTCAGTGATTACCTTAAAATCAGACCATGGTGGTAGGCTATTTTTGCACCTGTTATATGGCTCTGCATGGGTTTCTGGGGCTGTGAATTGAATGGCAGATCATATGGAGGAGACTTTGTCTGAGAAGAAGTGGGAAAATTTCTCGCACAGTTCCTGTGAAGGTCTGATGCTGGATTTCCTGCAAGATGGATTGCAGAGACTGTCAACCGTGCGGAAGAGTTGGGCAGGTCTGTTGGCTGCATTTGCAATTTCGTGAGACAGGAATAAGGACTTCTTTTTGTTAATCATCGTTTGATATTTTTTCAGGTGAGCAATTAGGGAAAGTTTGTCATCAGGAGACTGATGTTTGCGCCACCTTCGTTCCAGTCTGCGTCCCTGTTTCTTTAGTTCCTTTATAGAGTTGTCAAACCAGCGAGCATGATGTAATGGTGCGGAACCTTTAATCTTTAAGGGAGCTATGGCGTCAAAAGCGGCTGAGACATCGTGGTTATATTTAAGGACCATGGATTCAAGGCCGAAGTTGTGATCTGTCAGTCCACCTAGATTGAGGCTGTTCTGAAGGTGTTGGGGTGTCAAACCTTTCAAGGAACGATATTTTATTAGTTCTTTCACTTGGGGCTTGATTCACAAAGCGTTGCAAAGTGTTTGCACGCCAGTGAAAAGCCCCTTATCACGCCTAAACTCACTTTAGGCGTGATAAGAAGAAACTCGCGCAAAGTTACCGCGCGTACGCGCGTAAGTGCGCGCGCAGCACCCGACGCTTCGCGCGAAGCTCCCATTAAACCCTATGGGACTTTGCGCGCGCTCTCACGCGCGTACGCGCGAACGGTAACTTCGCGCGAAGAGCAGGAAAAAGCGGTGATAACTCAGTGGTGAAAAGGTCATCACGCCTAAAGTCTTTTAGGCGTGATAACTGGGTTATCACCGCTTTGTGAATCGAGGCCTTGGTGTTTTGTAGCCGGTGCTGTAAAGGAGAAGTGGACAGTGTGGTGGTCTGACCAAACTACTGGATCAATTTCCACATTGGATATTAGGAGTTCTGAATGGAAAATGAGGTCCAAAGTGTGTCCTTTTTTGTGGGTAGGGAGGTTGACGGCTTGAGAGAAGCCCAGTTCATTCATGGAGAGAAGTAGCTCAGTTCCAAATTGGGAAGAGTGTGTATCGACCCGTGCGTTAAAGTCTCCAAGAAGTATACACCTAGGGTGTTTCAGTGTTATGCAAGATACAAGTTCTGCTATTTCCTTGAGAAAAGCTGAGCCAGTGTCAGGGGGTCGGTAGACAAGCAGTATGTTTATTTTTTTTCCAGCTGAGAGCTGGGCTGCTAGACATTCAATAGAGTGGGTGGGGGCTACAGCAAGGGGTTTAATATTCAAACTGGATTTGAAGCACAGAGCTAATCCTCCGCCCTTGCGGTTTTGCATTTCACAGTGTAAAACTGAGTAATTGTCTGGTACCGCAGCTGCGAGAGTGGGTCCTGAGTTCTGATCCAACCATGTCTCTGTAATTAAAGCTAGATCTGAAGCCTCTATTAGATCATGAATAACTGCTGTTTTGTTGTTTATGGACCTGGCATTGCAGAGTACTGCTTTAATGTTGTTTGCCTTAACTTTGAGGTCTGTGTTCCTAGCTCCTGGCTGGGGGTTGTAATCAGGAGTGTGGCAGCTGTCTCTGTTATCTGGGTCCTTTACTGATACAGCTGATTTATAGATATGTGATGATTGCTTTGGCTTTGATTTATGGGTGCCTGCACGTCCTCCCCTCTTCCCCCGCCTTGTTTTCTTGAGAATCCCAAAGGATTTTAGAGGGGTAATCAAAGCAGAATCTATTTGTAATGGCCCGTACTCACGGGCTGCAGAAGTGGCCTGTCGCCAGCACACGTGAGCGTGTGGGCGACAGGCCGGCGACAGCTCCTCGCCAGGTCCCTCCGCGTACACACGCGGAAGAGGGACCAGCGGCGAGACGGAAGCTGTCGCCGACGTTCCTCCTCCCCCCGCCGGAAGCTCCATTTACCACAATGGAGGTTGCTGTCGCTAGTCCGCGTATTAACGCGGACTAGCGACAGTTGCGGGGGAGGTGCGGCGGCGACTGTCGCCATGCGATTGAAACTTTCAATCGCATGGCGACATGAGCGACGGGCGACAGTTCGGGGTGCGCGCGCGCGCGACGGCCCATACTCACGGGCGACCTGTCGCCGCAACACGCGCGCGCCGCGTGTTGAGGCGACAAAAGTCCCTCGTGAGTATGGGCCATAAGAGTTTCTTGGGAACAGAGGTTGCAATATAGATAAGCATCTCAGCTGAGTATTTTAATGGTGGCATTTGGACAGCTGATAGACACCCTGCTGAGATCAAAGGGAAGGGGTCTTTTGCAAGCTGTACTTCTCAGAAAAAAAAGGAGATGCTCCAGATTAAAACAAATTAAGACAGTTCCTTGTTTCAATTTAAAAAGTTTGGAATAAATGTAGAAATAGGATAGTCATAACATAGAAAGCTCACAAGGTGTTTTTTTGCCATTTCCGTTACTTACAGAAGGATCAGGAGCTGAGGGTTGAAGAAAGTTGAAGAATTTCAAAGTTTGAGGTCAGCTCCTAGCAGGCTAGGCATTTTCAGTCCAAGTCCAATTTTAATCCAGTTTAAATCTCAGCCATCCAAAGTGATCCATAATTTCTGATGAGCTGTAGTTGTTGCCAGAGAGGTGATGCATAGGATTCCTCTGTATTTTTGGTCCTGTCCATGCCCAAATGTATTTAAATAGTCAAATTTCTGAGACAAGATGTGGAGCAGCTTGAGAGAGCTGCAGCCCAGCTTGGGCGCGCTCAGTAACATTCATGTATCCAGGGCCCAAATTGTGGAAGGATTTGAATGTCAACAGTCCAATCTTGAAGAATATTCTCCATATTACAGGTAAGCCAGTGCAGTGAGCAAAGAATCGGTGTAATGTGACAGTGGCGAGGCTGCAAGCAATCTGGCAGTAGCATTCTGTACTAATTGTAGGCGGTACAGGTCCTTGTTTGATAGGCCTGCATAAAGGGCATTGCAGTAGTCCAGCCATGATATGATGAATGCATGAACTAGGGTTGGAAGATCCTCTGGGAGAATAAGCTGTATCATTTTTGCAGTGTTCCTCAGATGAAAGTAGGAAGTTTTGACTACAGCCGAGATTTCGTTTCTGAAGCTCAATTCACCATCTATTAGCACACCAAGGCTGTGCACAAAGTCTGAGTTATTTATGTCTGAATTCCCAATCCTGATTGATGTTGATTTAGAATAGAGCTGTTACGATACCAGGTGCGTCTCTTGGACAACAAGGACCTTAGTTTTGTCAGCATTCAGTTTCAACCAGTTGTCATTCATCCACTCTTGTAACTCAGCTAAGCAAAAATGTATTTTTAGAATAGGATCTTTTCCACCAGGAGTGAAGTACAAGTACAGCTGTGTGTCATCGGATTAGCAGCGGTACGCCAGTCCATGTTGTTGGATAATTGTGCCCAGGGCTGGTTCTAGCTTTCATGGGGCCCCGGGTCAAAAGTAACTTGGGAGCCCCCTGACCCCCTCTTCCATGACCACTGATTAACCCCCCCCCCCCCCCCACCGCCCCTGAAAGGCCAGCTGTGCTCCCCAGTGTTAGGTAGTCTCCTCCTAGTATAGATGGCCAGATGCATCCCCCAGGATTAGGTAGCACCCCCTACCAGTATAGATAGCTAGACATGCCACCATGTTTAGGTAGCTTCCCCTAGTATAGATAGCTAGATGTGTCCACCGTGAAAAGGTACCCTCCTCCCTCCAGTTCAGATAGCCAGATATGCCTCCCCCCCCCACAATGATTAGGTAGCTTCCCTCTCCAGTACAGACAGGGCCGGATTACCGACCAGGCAACAAAAGCAGTCGCTTAGGTGCCCCATTCAGAGTCAAAGGGGCCCCATCAGCACATAACCAGCCCTCGCCATCCTGTCAGCGGTGGCTGCATGGTATAATGGTTAAAGGGACTCTGAGCAGTGCAGTAACTATGGAAAGATGCATATCATTTTAAAGCTCTCTTTCTCCTCTTTCCAATGATATATAAATGGCCGCCCTATTCCTTTTAGTTTTCGCTATTTTCGCGATAAAAATCGCGGCCACAGGACGACTTTTCTTCAAAGCCGGCAGCTCGATTCAGCACAATGCAATGAAATATAAGGAACCCAGGGGGATATAATTACAAACATCATGCTGGTAGGTGTGAGGATGTAATTAATTAGTTGTGGGTATGCTTAAAGGCATACCCAAAGGCACTGCTCGGAGTCCCTTTATGGGCTCTGCCTCTGACACAGGAGACCAGGGTTCGAATCTCGGCTCTGCCTGTTCAGTGAGCCAGCACCTATTCAGTAGGAGACCTTAGGCAAGTCTCCCTAACACTGCTGCTGCCTATAGGGCGCGTCCTAGTGGCTGCAGCTCTGGCGCTTTGAGTCCGCCAGGAGAAAAGCCCGATATAAATGTTATTTGTCTTGTCTTGTCAAATGATGCCGTGCGCTGCTGATTGTCTTCAGAGCCAGGCTCTCCTCCTAGGTCCCCCTCCTGCTACTGTGCGCTCTGCCGCTGCCCACCCCTCCCTCCCGTCCCACAGAGAACCACAGCTGCAGCAAGAATGATAGCAGCAGATGGCAAACGCTCACTCACCTATCCATGATCCAAGCGATAGAGATCCCATCATCTGAAACCCATCTGTCTCTTCTACAGTGCAGCCACTCGCTCTGAACTTCCTGATTCTCAGATCAGACAGGAAGTAGGAAGTAGTAATAGTCAGGCGCGTCGCTAGCGCTATTTGTTGGTGGCACGTGCTCCCAATATGCCTCAGGGGTGCCACGGATCTCAGTTTGGGGAGTGCCCTACATGGGTGCCCCAAATCTATTGTTAAACGCGGCCGCCGTTCGCTCGATACGGCGGCCGCCATGTTGTGGGTGGTGCTGACAGTCCTCCTCTCCTGCACTGCCCCCTGCCCAATCACAAGCGCCGCTGTCGCTGAGCAGCCCCTGGCAGGGGGCGTGCCGGTGTGGGATCATAGTGTGGACTGACTGTGGAGACAGCCGCAGGGGGCTGGGGTGAGCGAGCGAGCGTGGTAACTCCGCCCCCTGCACGCGCTTCTTTTGGGCTCCCGGTCGGCGTCCTTCTGTCTGGCATCCCCGCGATTACATTTTAAAGGCAGGGGGGCGGCTATGTCACTCACTACATCACGGGGGAGGGGGCTGCGCCTATCACTCACTACCTAATCTGGGGGTGCCTATCACTCACTACCTAACGGGGGTCCCTGGTGTCACTCACTATCTAACTGGGGGTCCCTGGTGTCACTATCTAACTGGGGGTCCCTGCTGTCACTAACTGGTGGTCCCTGCTGTCACTATCTTACTGGGGGTCCCTGCTGTCACTCATTATCTAACTGCGGGCCCCTGCTGTCACTCCCTAACTGGGGGTCCCTGCTGTCACTCACTATCTAACTGGGGGGCCCTGCTGTCACTCCCTATCTAACTGGGGGTCCCTGCTGTCACTCCCTATCTAACTGGGGGTCCCTGCTGTCACTCACTAACTGGGGATCCCTGCTGTCACTCACTACTTAACTGGGGGTCCCTGCTGTCACTATCTTACTGGGGGTCCCT
Source organism: Hyperolius riggenbachi (assembly GCF_040937935.1). Taxonomy (NCBI): domain Eukaryota; kingdom Metazoa; phylum Chordata; class Amphibia; order Anura; family Hyperoliidae; genus Hyperolius; species Hyperolius riggenbachi. The sequence goes on along the minus strand of NW_027152496.1, from coordinate 42,107 downwards.
GCTGTCACTCCCTATGTAACTAGGGGTCCCTGCTGTCCCTCCCTAACTGGGGGTCCCTGCTGTCACTCCCTATCTAACTGGGGGTCCCTGCTGTCACTCCCTATCTAACTGGGGGTCCCTGCTGTCACTCCCTATCTAACTGGGGGTCCCTGCTGTCGCTCACTAACTGGGGATCCCTGCTGTCACTCACTATCTAACTGGGGGTCCCTGCTGTCACTCACTATCTAACTGGGGGTCCCTGCTGTCTCTCACTATCTAACTGGGGGTCCCTGCTTTCACTCCCTATCTAACTGGGGGTCCCTGCTGTCACTCCCTATCTAACTGGGGGTCCCTGCTGTCACTCCCTATCTAACTGGGGGCCCCTGCTGTCACTCCCTATCTAACTGGGGGTCCCTGCTGTCACTCCCTATCTAACTGGGGGTCCCTGCTGTCACTCCCTATCTAACTGGGGGTCCCTGCTGTCGCTCACTAACTGGGGATCCCTGCTGTCACTCACTATCTAACTGGGGGTCCCTGCTGTCACTCACTATCTAACTGGGGGTCCCTGCTGTCTCTCACTATCTAACTGGGGGTCCCTGCTGTCACTCCCTATCTAACTGGGGGTCCCTGCTGTCACTCCCTATCTAACTGGGCGTCCCTGCTGTCACTCCCTATCTAACTGGGGGTCCCTGCTGTCACTCCCTTTCTAACTGGGGGTCCCTGCTGTCACTCCCTATCTAACTGGGGGTCCCTGGTGTCACTATCTAACTGGGGGTCCCTGCTGTCACTAACTGGTGGTCCCTGCTGTCACTATCTTACTGGGGGTCCCTGCTGTCACTCATTATCTAACTGCGGGCCCCTGCTGTCACTCCCTAACTGGGGGTCCCTGCTGTCACTCCCTATCTAACTGGGGGTCCCTGCTGTCACTCACTAACTGGGGATCCCTGCTGTCACTCACTACTTAACTGGGGGTCCCTGCTGTCACTATCTTACTGGGGGTCCCTGCTGTCACTCCCTATGTAACTAGGGGTCCCTGCTGTCCCTCCCTAACTGGGGGTCCCTGCTGTCACTCCCTATCTAACTGGGGGTCCCTGCTGTCACTCCCTATCTAACTGGGGGTCCCTGCTGTCACTCCCTATCTAACTGGGGGTCCCTGCTGTCGCTCACTAACTGGGGATCCCTGCTGTCACTCACTATCTAACTGGGGGTCCCTGCTGTCACTCACTATCTAACTGGGGGTCCCTGCTGTCTCTCACTATCTAACTGGGGGTCCCTGCTTTCACTCCCTATCTAACTGGGGGTCCCTGCTGTCACTCCCTATCTAACTGGGGGTCCCTGCTGTCACTCCCTATCTAACTGGGGGGCCCTGCTGTCACTCCCTATCTAACTGGGGGTCCCTGCTGTCACTCCCTATCTAACTGGGGGTCCCTGCTGTCACTCCCTATCTAACTGGGGGTCCCTGCTGTCGCTCACTAACTGGGGATCCCTGCTGTCACTCACTATCTAACTGGGGGTCCCTGCTGTCACTCACTATCTAACTGGGGGTCCCTGCTGTCTCTCACTATCTAACTGGGGGTCCCTGCTGTCACTCCCTATCTAACTGGGGGTCCCTGCTGTCACTCCCTATCTAACTGGGCGTCCCTGCTGTCACTCCCTATCTAACTGGGGGTCCCTGCTGTCACTCCCTTTCTAACTGGGGGTCCCTGCTGTCACTCCCTATCTAACTGGGGGTCCCTGTTACTCACTACCTAAACTGGGGCCTCCTGTCACTACATACACTGGGGGGCTCCTGTCACTAAATGAGCTGGGGGTCTCCTGTCCCTACCTGAACTGGGGGACTCCCGGCGCTACCTGAACTGGGGGACTCCTGGCGCTACCTGAACTGGGGGACTCCTGGCGCTACCTGAACTAGGGGGCACCTGTCGCTACCTGAACTATCCAGGCCAGCCAGCCCAGCATCACCACCAGCCAACCAGCCCAGAATCACTGTCAAAAGGGCCACAGCATCACCACCAGTCAGGCCAGCATTCACTTCAACCAGCCTAGCACAGCCCAGCATTACCGCCAGACAACCCAGCCACAGCATAAACGTCAACCCAGCCACAGTATCACCGCCAGCCAACCCGGCCACAGCATCACCGCCAGCCAACCCGGCCACAGCATCACCGCCAGCCAGGCCACAGCATCACTGCCAGGCCTTTCAGCTCACACATCATCCCCAATCCAGCCAAAAACCATATTGCCAGGCACAGCAACCAGTACAGGAGAATTCAGAAGCCAGGTGAGAGGTGTCTACCATATTAAGGGGGCATTCTGCCTATTTATGTGAAATGCTGTCTATTTATGTCCCCCATGACTGCTGAATTTGTCTTGTTGGGGGCTTCATGGTTGCTGAATTTGTCTTGTTGGGAGCCTCATGATTTGTTGGGGGCCTCAAGATTGCTGAATTTGTCTTGTTGGGGGGCCTCTTGATTTGTTGGGGGCCTCAAGACTGCTGAATTTGTCTTGTTGGGGGGCCTCATGATTTGTTGGGGGCCTTATGATTGCTGAATTTGTCTTGTTGGGGGCCTCACGATTGCTGAATTTGTCATGTTGGGGGCCTCATGATTGCTGAATTTGTCTTGTTGGGGGCCTCATGATTTGTTGGGGGCCTCATGTTTGCCGACTTTGTCATGTTGGGGGCCTCATGATTGCTGAATTTGTCTTGTTGGGGGCCTCATGATTGCTGAATGTGTCTTGTTGGGGACCTCATGATTTGTTGGGGGCCTCATGATTGCTGAATTTGTCTTGTTGGGGGTCACATGATTGCTAACTGCGAGACTATGGGAAAAACTGAATCATCATATGAGACAATAGCATTAAACCTACTTTTTTAGCTTTTTAAAACAGAAAATAAAACTGGGAGGTTCTAAAAAAAATGAATACATTTTTTCAGGAGTAGGATGGATGAAATTGTTTATCTTCACAGTTTTTCAACTTGGATTTTCCATAATGTTCATGTGTGTGTTAAAACGTTTGTACAGTATTTAGTTTAAATTGCTGTTGCCACTTTGCGATAGATAAGTGACTTGTCAAAATTGTATGTGCGTATACATCTTTGATCTATGCCTATACTGATCGTAAATTATCTAAAGGACAGGGGGCTCCATCCAATATTTCGATGGGCAGGCCCGTTATCTGTAGCTTACACCACTGCTAAGTTCATGTACGTTTGGCCCCACCCATGGCCACGCCCACTCACTGCATGACCACGCCCATTTAGTGCCCACAGGTACCCCCGATCTCCAAGGACCCTAGGAACGCCCCTGGTAATAGTAACAAAGCGGCAGCACTCTAGAGGAGACAGATGGGCTCCGGATGTCGGCACCTCTATTGCTTGGATCGCAATAGGTGAATGCGAGTCATCTGGTGCTGTCATTCTCCCCCGTTGCGGCTGCCTTCTCTGCTGGACTATCGTATTCACTGGGATGGAGGCTGCATGGTGGCTGTCTAGTTTGGGAGGAAATCGGTTGTTCGGTGGTGGGGGTGGTTATGTAATTCTGTCTGGGGAACGGCTTCCGGTTTGGCGGTGTCCAGAGCTTTCTACTGCTATTGCCAGGCTGGAGATGCAGGGAGAAAGTGCTGCTGCTGCTGTGATATCTGGCGTCCTCTTCACAGGGGTGCCCCAGCCCCTGAGTGTAAATGTCCCAGCCATTCATCATTTTGCTGCTGCTATTCCCTGCATTGTGCACCCACAGAGGAAAGCAGGCTGTTGCCCATAGCAACCAGTAGCTCGGCTGCCCCGATGTGTGCGGCATGTTGCTGTGCAGCTGCATCTTCTGATTCTATTACGACATGATGGGGGGCCCAAATCAGTTACTTTTGCTTAGGGCCCCATTTAGCCTTAATCCGGCTCTGAGTACAGATAGCCAAAAGTGTCCCTCACAATTACGCAGCTCCTCCAATGTAGATAGCTAGATGTGCCATCCCCCAGGATTAGGTATCCCCCCATCCCAGTATAGATAGCTAGATGTTCTCCCCATGATTGGGTAGCCCCCCTCCCTCAAATATAGATAGCTAGATGTGTCCACCAGGATTAAGTTGCGCAAACCTTATATGCAGAGCGGTGGGCATCGCAACAGAAGAGCCAAGGGTACAACTCACCTGTCAGTGACGCGGGAAGTTCAGAAAGTTTTCTCCACTTCACACAGTCACAGCTTCTCCTTTCTGACTCCTCCAGCGGTGCAGTACTGAGAGACGCCACTAGAGGGCGGCAGAAGAGACAGTGTGAATGCATGAAGTGGAGACTTTCTGAACTTTCCAGCGAAGCTGACAGGTGAGTTATATCCTTGTATCTTCCATTGCGCTGCATATGGGGGCAAGCACTCGAGGGAGGCCCTGCCTCAATCCCCTGCCTGCCACTGCTGACTCACTTCCATCACCCGCACTACACACGCGATGGTACCAGCAGCCGGCCAAATAAACCTTTTAAATGGAAGATGCCTGGGGGGAGGGGGGGCCATATGGACTCTGGGGACAATTGCCCCCTTGCCTACATTGTAGCACCAGCCCTGATTGTGCCAAGTGGTAGCATTTAGATTGCAAATAGCAGAGGGGATAAATTGATCCTTGTGGCACTCCAAATTTTAGAGGTGTGGGGTTTGACATGACAGGTCCTAGGGATACTCTCTGTGTTCTGCCAGTCAAGAAAGATCTGAACCACTGTAGGACTGAGCAGGGGCGCCGCCAGCATACAAGCAAGGCAAGCCCACGCCTGGGGCCTCGCTCATGGAGTACGGGCATCGGGCGTGCGGGCACCAGGCGGACCACCGGGGAGAGAGAAGTTTCCACTTACCTTCCTCGATCCTGACAGCTTCTATCTACTTCCTGTCCCGGCGTCTGTCGCTATGGTAACAGTGCCCCCTGTGATGATGTAACCGCATGTCATCACAGGGGGAGCTCTTACCGATGAGACGCACGCTGGGAGAGGCTGAAGATAGAAGCTCTGTGCAGGATCCATGCAGGTAAGTGAAAACTTATTTCTCCCCACTCCCCCCGCCGCTGCGCCCACCCTCTACTGGAGGCATATACCTATCTAATCTATAGTGGGGTCATATACAGATCTAACCTATACTGGGGGCATATACCGATCTAATCTATATCTATAGTGGAGGCATATACCTATCTAACCTATACTGGGGGCATATACCTATCTAATCCATAGAGGGGGCATATACCTATCTAATCTATAGAGGGGACATATACCTATCTGACCTATAATGGGGGCATATACCGATCTAATCTATACTGGGGGCATATACCGATCTAACCTATTCTGGGGGCATATACCTATCTAATCTATAGTGGGGGCATATTCCGATCTAACCTATACTGGGGGCATATACCTATCTAATCTATAGTGGGGGCATATACCTATCTAATCTATAGTGGGGGCATATACCTATCTAATCTAAAGTGGGGGCATATACCGATCTAACGTATACTGGGGGCATATACCTATCTAATCTATAGTGGGGGCATATACCTATATTGGGGGCATATACCAATCTAACCTAGACTGGGGGCATATACCTATCTAACCTAGACTGGGGGCATATACCTATCTAACCTATACTGGGGGCATATACCTATCTAATCTATAGTGGGGAAATATACCTATCTAACCTATACTGGGGGCATATACCTATCTAATCTATAGTGGGGAAATATACCTATCTAACCTATACTGGGGCAAATATACTGGCTACCTATATTGGAGGCACCTACCTATCTAACTTATACGGGGGCACCAACCTATCTAACCTATATGGGGGCACCTACCTATCTAACCTATACTGGGGGCTACTATATGGGCTACCTGTACTGGGGGGGGGGGGACCTACAGCTGGCTACCTATACTGCGGGCACCTATACCTGTCTCCATGTTGGGGGCGCATTTTACACCCTCGCCATGGGTGCAATTTAGCCTAGACACTGCTAGTATTTGGCTCCACCTACATCATGTTTTGGCCACGCCCATTTTTCACCTCTGCACGCGCTGCTTTGTTTTGAGTTGTGGCTATCCATCTTTCTTTCGTGGATGGGGGCCTCAAGTTATGGACTGCTTGGGGCCACCAAAACCTTAGCTACACCCCTGGGACTGAGCCACTGATGCCACAGTACTCCTGCAGTCTGTTGAGCAAGATTTCAAGGTCAACTGTATCAAAAAGCTACTGAGAGATCCAACAGGATTAGGATGGAGCAGTCCCCTTTGAGCAGATCAAGGCAAACTTGGATGAGGGCTGTTTTACAGCTGTGGTGTTTCTTGAAGCCAGATTGTAGAGGGTCCAGGATGTTGTTTGTTGAGAGCCTGGCTTCTAGTTGCAGGTAGACAGCATTTTCAATAACTTTACCTAAGAAGGGGAGGCTGGAGACAGGTCTATAGCTGCTCATTGCATCTGGAACCATGAAAGTATTTTTTGAGAAGGGGCTTAATGATTCCTTATTTTGCAGAGGTAGCAAACCTCCCTGCTTGCAGAGAGCAATTGACTGTTTTATGGAATGCTGGACCAAACAGATCAGGGCATTTCAGTTTGTGCTTAGTTGGTCCAGGACACAGGATGTCTGGCGGAGGTGATGGAGGATGTCTGAGATCTCTTTTTCATTAATCCCTTTGAAATGAGCCCAGGTTGTTAAGTAGTGCTGCTCAAAACCGATCCGGGAGACATCCGGATAGTTGCTATCCGGATATCTCCCAGGAATTCTGTGCGGGGGGGGGGGGGGGGGGGGGGAGTCAATCTTACCTGAATGACGTCTTCTAGGTATGTCCCACGGTGCCTCCTGCGATGCGCTCCAAGCGCCAGTCACCTGACTACAAACACTTCCTCCTTCCGGGTTGAAGGAGGAAGTGTTTGTAGTCAGGTGACCGGCGCTTGGAGCGCATCATGGGAGGCGCCGTGGGACATGCCTAGAAGACGTCATTCAGGTAATATTGACCCCCCCCGCACAGAATTCCTGGGTGATATCCGGATAGCAACTATCCGGATGTCTCCCGGATCGGTTTTGAGCAGCACTGTTGTTAAGTTGTTCTTATGCTGGGAATACACAATGAGATTTCTCCGCAGATTTACTGTCCGATCGTTTTTCCAATTGATTTTCCGATCAATCTTCTGATCGATTTCCATTCACTTCTATGAGAAATCGATCAGAAAAACGATTGAAAATAAGATTGGACCTGTCAGAAATTGTCTATCGAGCCATCTATCTGCCCAAAAATCTCATGGTGTATTCCCAGCATAACAGCTATTAACTTAGTAGTAGACCGTACAGAGGACACTTTGCGCTTGATTCATTAAGCGGTCCTAACTGTTAGCACGCTTGTAATATGTTGGCGCTTTATAAATACAATAAAGAAATAATAAAAGCCCCTGATCACGCCTAAAGCGCGTTTGTGCGCGCTAATTAGTGCTCACGCACAAAACTTGCGCCTATAAGGTCGCATTGGATGCGCCCTAAACGGCGCATAGGTGCATGCACAAAGTTTTGCGCGTGGGACTTTGCGCACAATCTAATTTTCACTGGTGCTTGCTAAGTACTTAGCACCCTAGTTAGCATGCCCAAAGCCTTTAGGCATGCTCACTAGGTTAGCACCAAATAGTGAATCAGGCCCTTTGTCAGAAAAGTAGCAGGTACATTTCTCACAGCTCCTTTGAAGGTCCTATGAGTTGTCACACAGGAATGTATATTTATCAGAGCTGGTGCACAGTTTACACAGTATACAAGCTGCTAGGAGGGTGTGGGTAGCCAGGGTATCCAGTGGGTAAAATCAGCTGTGCATTACAATTGCACTACTGATCCAGGGGCAATTTGGAATCCATTTTGGAGCAGTGCTTTTTGGCGCTGCTAGATTTGGGTGCAGCCGGCGCCACCATAGGCTATAACAGGAATCACAACTGAGCTGCGCTCAGTGAGTAACGTCGGCGCCGTCAGAAGACGAAGCCGAGGTTGCTTAAAAAACACAATAATTCGGCCTGTGGCAATCGCTGGAAGACAAATTATATTATTCCCCCACTATCCATGGTGGCCTGGAGGGGGAATAGTAATTAATATGGCCCGGACTTGTGCAGAAGCAGGATCAGCCATATACCGGCTGTATCCTGTGCCCAAGTCTACCCGCGCTGATTTCAAATGTATGCATACATTTAACACTTTTACACTTACCCTTTAAGCTTAGTGTTAATAGGACTAGTAGTTTAATTAGTGTTATGGTGCAGTTTCAAACAATGTAGCATCCAAAATCATGACATTATAGTCTCTGGCATCAGAAACTAGAGCTTGTCTAGGTCTGCATTTAAATCTGTTGTAGCCTTCTATGCAGGTTAGCCTTTTGTTGTTGTTGTTACAGAACAGTTGCTTTAATAGAGAGTTTTTGTCTAAGACCTTTTAACCTTTTTATTGGACGAGGACTTACCATATACCCATTTCTGTACCTCTGCGAATCCCTGGCTGCCTTTTTCCGTTGGGTGTCCTAAAATTGAAGAACAGGAACACCAACACAATCGTTAAAGACGCATGAAACCAACTGTAATTTCACTTAATTTTTATTATTATTTAGGATTTATCTAGTGCCAACATCTCCTGCAGTACACTACAGTGCCTTTCAAAAGTCTTCACCCCCTTCCCCTCAACTCTGTACCTATTTTGTTACATTTCAACCTGTAATTTTAATGTTTTATAACCTTATTTTATGTTATGGATCTGAACAAAATAGTCTTAAAGCGGATCCGAGGTGAAAAACTAACTATAACAAGTAACTTGTCTTTATTTAGTTTAGTTAAGTTTAGATGGTTTACACAGTAAACTAGCAGCAAACAGCTTCATTTGTATAAAAATATTTATTGCTGTTATACAATGGGAGCTGCCATGTTCTACTTGTAATCATTGCACAGGTAATCTTATCTGTATCTCCACACCTCAGACTGTGCAAACTCCACTCCCCTACACTCCCCTCTCCCTCCCCTCTCCCTCCCCTTGCCTCCGAAATCCCGTGCATGCTCAGTGTGTGCAGGGGCTGTCCTGTGTGAAAACTATTTTTTATTCAAACCAGATAATAGTATTACTCTGCAGTGATATAATTATTATTTTTTTTGTTCTGCTTATTTTAATTTTTGTAATGGTGGCAGCTGGTCTTTTCAGAACCGGTCCATCTCAGCAGAGCTAGGAGTGAGTTGTAACTGTTGTTGCATCCAGTTATGTGATGTGTTCTGTATAGAATTGAATAATCGTGCTGCTGCTGCTGCAGTGGATGTGCGGATCTATAGCAGCTTGCTGGGAGAAGTAATGCAGCAGAGGTTGGCTACATTGTAGTTCGTACTCCAGGCTGTAGTGTGTGTGTGGTTCGTATTAGGCTAATACCTAATACGCAAAATGAGATTTTCCGGACAGATGTGTTGCCAGATCAACTATTTCCAGCATGGCCGATCTGATTTCCCATCGATTTTCCATTCACGTCTTAGGAAAATCGATTGTAAATAAGAATGGTCATGCTGGACATACTAGATCTGGCAGTAAATCAGCAATAAGATCTCATTGTGTGTATTAGGCTTTAGATAGAGGAGAGTTCATTTGAGAGTAAAGGATGGCCACACTGTATGCAGTCTGACTGTACAATCAATCTCCAATCTTCCTACTTTTATGTAGTATAAGACACTACCTGAAAAATATATATCCAAGTCACAGTAAACTTATCAGTGTTTATAGTACATGGATGTTTGTAAGATTGTATACAAATTGTATAGTCACATTGCATAGTGTGAAGTACAGAGGGTGATGGTAGAATATCAGTAAATTACCCGATAATTTACAATAGTGGACTGTATAATAATGTACAAATTTCAAATATTCAATTGCTGATATTTCATGCCCATGTTTGAACACACACCTTTGTTAGGAGTGTGGTTGAATATTTTGCTATACTGTAAAGCTCTGTCCACAAGCTTGATGAATGTTGACTGAGTTGTCCAATAAGGACTGCTTGTGCCGGGAATGCAGCATTTGCACATCAGAGGCTGACATGGGCAGCACGCTGGCGTAGTGGTTAGCGCTCTTGCCTTGTAGCACTGGGTCCCAGGTTCAAATCCCAGGCAGGTCAACATCTGCAAGGAGTTTTTATGTTCTCCCTGTATCGGCTTGGGTTTCCTCCGGGCACTTCGGTTAGGGTCTTAGACTTTCATCACCTTTGCACAAACCCAATTATTGTGGAAGCCCATTTTAGGACTCATCCGAACAATACAACTCATCCTCCTGCCGATGTATATCACAGGTAACTAATCTCTATCCTTACAGTTCTCTTCTAATTTATAAAGAAGTGTACTCTTCATTAACTACAATTTTATTTTTCAGGAAACACCGTAGAACTGCATATCGTTCTTTTGCGTCAAGGATTTATGGCTATCTTGGGAAAGGGAGGAAGCGTCCAATCCCATCTTGCACCGTAAAAAGTGTGCGAAACACTTTTCCAGACCCTCAGGGAATTTACAAGGGGTTTTATTACGGCAACGATTTTGATGCGGCTGAAATGCTTGATTACTAATTGTTTTCAATTATTTACTTCCTAATAAAAAGTCAAGCTTTATTTGTATTATCATTTTTAAATACTGTTGGTTTCCCAATACGCAAAGTAGAATGCACCGACTCTGACGCCTAATGAATTTAAACTGTAATTAAAATAGAAAATATGATCAAATGTTCTATTTCTCAGATAATAGTCTAATAAATTATATATACAGTAATAGCTGTGTTTAGCCCACAAAAATGAAAACCAATCAAAAAATAGTTACTTGTCCTGCTTCAATAAAGCAGTTCCCGTATTTGACATATCTGAGTGTGACAGTATATATGATGTGTACACAGGAATCTTTTATATATGTTACGGCCAGGACCTGAAGTCTGGCCACTTCGGGTTCTGGCCGGTCACAATGCGAAGTGGCCGCCTGATGCGGCCAATGTACAAAATGCTGCACAATTTCGGACTTTGGGCGGACAGAACGCGTTCTGACTACATGTGGCCGGCCAAGTCCCGAAGCTCACCTATTTAGTGCTGTGCCGCTGTCCCCTGCTCTGCATTCTGTCCCCGCTCCATGTCCTGCTGGCCCCTGTTCTCCGTTCTAACCTAGCTGCGAGGACCCGGGGCTGCCTATATGCTGCTGGCTGCAGCTGATTTCACTGCCACGGGGGGGGGGGGGGGGGGCAGGAGGCGAGGGAGGGCAGGAGGACCATGGCGAGGACAGAAGTGACAGGTGGTTAGACAGGAGGAAGAGACAGGGACGCACACAGGCAGGGAATCCCGGACGTGGCGGCGGTTCGTATCGGCGGGCGTTCGGAAGTCGGGGATTCCCTGCCTTTGCCGTATAAGACGCAGGGACTTTCTCCCCATTTTTGGGGGAGAAAAGTGCATCTTATACGGCGGAAAATATGGTACATGCTAGGTGTACACACACACACACACACACTTCATGTTGTGGTCAAATTTATACACAGAAACACAGATTCTGAGGGTTTCTAATAGATTTATTCAGAACACTAACACAAACCATCTAACATGTCATTACAATGTAATTTGGAAAATGTAATAGACAAAATATGGAAACCTTAAAAAAAAAAAAATAATAATAATTGAACCAGAGAAAGGTGAAAAAACACATGCCACACTAAAAGGACAATATAAGTATAGCATGGGAAAAAATTCCTTTCTGATCCCTGTTAGGCGATCCACAAATGGCTGTTTCAATTGTCTGTTATTTGAATATACACTTTTAGATTCTCCAATTGGAAAAACACCACCTTTGTCAACCCTCATTGACACGTAGATGAGGCAGCGATGTGGCTTATCAATCGAGCCGTCACTCCTCTCCTGACAGGCAGAGGTAGTGACAGGAGAGGAGTGACAATTCACCTGTAGACAGAGGTAGTGACAGGAGAGGAGTGACAGTTCACCTGCAGCCAGAGGTAGTGTCAGGAGTGACAGTTCACCTGCAGCCAGAGGTAGTGTCAGGAGAGGAGTGACAGTTCACCTGCAGCCAGAGGTAGTGTCAGGAGAGGAGTGACAGTTCACCTGCAGCCAGAGGTAGTGACAAGAGAGGCGTCACTCCTCTCTTGTCACTACCTCTGGCTGTAGCTGTGCTGTCACTCCTCTCCTGACACTACCTCTGGCTGCAGGTGAACTGTCACTCCTCTCCTGTCACTACCTCTGGCTACAGGTGAACAGTCACTCCTCTCCTGTCACTACCTCTGGCTGCAGCTGTCACTCCTCTCTTGACACTACCTCTGGCTGCAGGTGAACTGTCACTCCTCTCCTGTCACTACCTCTGGCTACAGGTGAACAGTCACTCCTCTCCTGTCACTACCTCTGGCTGCAGCTGTCACTCCTCTCCTGACACTACCTCTGGCTGCAGGTGAACTGACACTCCTCTCCTGTCACTACCTCTGGCTACAGTTGAAGTCACTCCTCTCCTGTCACTACCTCTGGCTGCAGCTGTGCGGTCACTCCTCTCCTGTCACTACCTCTGGCTGTCAGGAGAGGAGTGACGGCACAGCTGCAGCCAGAGGTAGTGACTGGAGAGGAGTGACAGTTCACCTGCAGCCAGAGGTAGTGACGAGAGGCGTGACGGCACAGCTGCAGCCAGAGGTAGTGTCAGGAGAGGAGTGACAGTTCACCTGCAGCCAGAGGTAGTGACAAGAGAGGCGTCACTCCTCTCGTCACTACCTCTGGCTGTAGCTGTGCTGTCACTCCTCTCCTGACACTACCTCTGGCTGCAGGTGAACTGTCACTCCTCTCCTGTCACTACCTCTGGCTACAGGTGAACAGTCACTCCTCTCCTGTCACTACCTCTGGCTGCAGCTGTGCGGTCACTCTTCTCCTGTCACTACCTCTGGCTGTCAGGAGAGGAGTGATGGCACAGCTGCAGCCAGAGGTAGTGACAGGAGAGGAGTGACAGTTCACCTGCAGCCAGAGGTAGTGACAAGAGAGGCGTCACTCCTCTCGCCACTACCTCTGGCTGTAGCTGTGCTGTCACTCCTCTCCTGACACTACCTCTGGCTGCAGGTGAACTGTCACTCCTCTACTGTCACTACCTCTGGCTACAGGTGAACAGTCACTCCTCTCCTGTCACTACCTCTGGCTGCAGCTGTGCGGTCACTCTTCTCCTGTCACTACCTCTGGCTGTCAGGAGAGGAGTGATGGCACAGCTGCAGCCAGAGGTAGTGACAGGAGAGGAGTGACAGTTCACCTGCAGCCAGAGGTAGTGACAAGAGAGGCGTCACTCCTCTCGCCACTACCTCTGGCTGTAGCTGTGCTGTCACTCCTCTCCTGACACTACCTCTGGCTGCAGGTGAACTGTCACTCCTCTACTGTCACTACCTCTGGCTACAGGTGAACAGTCACTCCTCTCCTGTCACTACCTCTGGCTGCAGCTGTCACTCCTCTCTTGACACTACCTCTGGCTGCAGGTGAACTGTCACTCCTCTCCTGCCACTACCTCTGGCTACAGGTGAACAGTCACTCCTCTCCTGTCACTACCTCTGGCTGCAGCTGTCACTCCTCTCCTGACACTACCTCTGGCTGCAGGTGAACTGACACTCCTCTCCTGTCACTACCTCTGGCTACAGGTGAACAGTCACTCCTCTCCTGTCACTACCTCTGGCTGCAGCTGTGCGGTCACTCCTCTCCTGTCACTACCTCTGGCTGTCAGGAGAGGAGTGACGGCACAGCTGCAGCCAGAGGTAGTGACAGGAAAGGAGTGACAGTTCACCTGCAGCCAGAGGTAGTGACAAGAGAGGCGTCACTCCTCTCGCCACTACCTCTGGCTGTAGCTGTGCTGTCACTCCTCTCCTGACACTACCTCTGGCTGCAGGTGAACTGTCACTCCTCTCCTGTCACTACCTCTGGCTACAGGTGAACAGTCACTCCTCTCCTGTCACTACCTCTGGCTGCAGCTGTCACTCCTCTCTTGACACTACCTCTGGCTGCAGGTGAACTGTCACTCCTCTCCTGCCACTACCTCTGGCTACAGGTGAACAGTCACTCCTCTCCTGTCACTACCTCTGGCTGCAGCTGTCACTCCTCTCCTGACACTACCTCTGGCTGCAGGTGAACTGACACTCCTCTCCTGTCACTACCTCTGGCTACAGGTGAACAATCACTCCTCTCCTGTCACTACCTCTGGCTGCAGCTGTGCGGTCACTCCTCTCCTGTCACTACCTCTGGCTGTCAGGAGAGGAGTGACGGCACAGCTGCAGCCAGAGGTAGTGACAGGAGAGGAGTGACAGTTCACCTGCAGCCAGAGGTAGTGACGAGAGGCGTGACGGCACAGCTGCAGCCAGAGGTAGTGTCAGGAGAGGAGTGACAGTTCACCTGCAGCCAGAGGTAGTGACAAGAGAGGCGTCACTCCTCTCGTCACTACCTCTGGCTGTAGCTGTGCTGTCACTCCTCTCCTGACACTACCTCTGGCTGCAGGTGAACTGTCACTCCTCTCCTGTCACTACCTCTGGCTACAGGTGAACAGTCACTCCTCTCCTGTCACTACCTCTGGCTGCAGCTGTGCGGTCACTCTTCTCCTGTCACTACCTCTGGCTGTCAGGAGAGGAGTGATGGCACAGCTGCAGCCAGAGGTAGTGACAGGAGAGGAGTGACAGTTCACCTGCAGCCAGAGGTAGTGACAAGAGAGGCGTCACTCCTCTCGCCACTACCTCTGGCTGTAGCTGTGCTGTCACTCCTCTCCTGTCACTACCTCTGGCTACAGGTGAACAGTCACTCCTCTCCTGTCACTACCTCTGGCTGTATCTGTGCGGTCACTCTTCTCCTGTCACTACCTCTGGCTGTCAGGAGAGGAGTGACGGCACAGCTGCAGCCAGAGTTAGTGACAGGAGAGGAGTGACGGCACAGCTGCAGCCAGGAGGTAGTGTCAGGAGAGGAGTGACAGTTCACCTGCAGCCAGAGGTAGTGACAAGAGAGGCGTCACTCCTCTCTTGTCACTACCTCTGGCTGTAGCTGTGCTGTCACTCCTCTCCTGACACTACCTCTGGCTGCAGGTGAACTGTCACTCCTCTCCTGACACTACCTCTGGCTGCAGCTGTGCGGTCACTCTTCTCCTGTCACTACCTCTGGCTGTCAGGAGAGGAGTGATGGCACAGCTGCAGCCAGAGGTAGTGACAGGAGAGGAGTGACAGTTCACCTGCAGCCAGAGGTAGTGACAAGAGAGGCGTCACTCCTCTCGCCACTACCTCTGGCTGTAGCTGTGCTGTCACTCCTCTCCTGTCACTACCTCTGGCTACAGGTGAACAGTCACTCCTCTCCTGTCACTACCCCTGGCTGCAGCTGTGCGGTCACTCTTCTCCTGTCACTACCTCTGGCTGTCAGGAGAGGAGTGACGGCACAGCTGCAGCCAGAGGTAGTGACAGGAGAGGAGTGACAGTTCACCTGCAGCCAGAGGTAGTGACGAGAGGCGTGACAGCACAGCTGCAGCCAGAGGTAGTGTCAGGAGAGGAGTGACAGCACAGCTAGAGCCAGAGGTAGTGACAGGAGAGGAGTGACAGTTCACCTGCAGCCAGAGGTAGTGACAGGAGAGGAGTGACAGCTACAGCCAGAGGTAGTGACGAGAGGAGTGACGCCTCTCTTGTCACTACCTCTGGCTGCAGGTGAACTGTCACTCCTCTCTGACACTACCTCCTGGCTTCAGCTGTGCCGTCACTCCTCTCCTGACACTACCTCTGGCTGCAGCTGTGCCGTCACGCCTCTCGTCACCTCTGGCTGCAGCTGTGCCGTCACGCCTCTCGTCACCTCTGGCTGCAGCTGTGCGGTCACTCTTCTCCTGTCACTACCTCTGGCTGTCAGGAGAGGAGTGACGGCACAGCTGCAGCCAGAGTTAGTGACAGGAGAGGAGTGACGGCACAGCTGCAGCCAGGAGGTAGTGTCAGGAGAGGAGTGACAGTTCACCTGCAGCCAGAGGTAGTGACAAGAGAGGCGTCACTCCTCTCTTGTCACTACCTCTGGCTGTAGCTGTGCTGTCACTCCTCTCCTGACACTACCTCTGGCTGCAGGTGAACTGTCACTCCTCTCCTGTCACTACCTCTGGCTACAGGTGAACAGTCACTCCTCTCCTGTCACTACCTCTGGCTGCAGCTGTGCGGTCACTCTTCTCCTGTCACTACCTCTGGCTGTCAGGAGAGGAGTGATGGCACAGCTGCAGCCAGAGGTAGTGACAGGAGAGGAGTGACTTGTCACTACCTCTGGCTGCAGGTGAACAGTCACTCCTCTCCTGTCACTACCTCTGGCTGCAGCTGTGCGGTCACTCTTCTCCTGTCACTACCTCTGGCTGTCAGGAGAGGAGTGATGGCACAGCTGCAGCCAGAGGTAGTGACAGGAGAGCAGTGACTTGTCACTACCTCTGGCTGCAGGTGAACTGTCACTCCCCTCCTGTCACTACCTCTGGCTGTAGCTGTGCTGTAATTCCTCTCCTGACACTACCTCTGGCTGCAAGTGAACTGTCACTCCTCTCCTGTCACTACCTCTGGCTGCAGGTTGTGCGGCAGTAACATTCCTGGAAGAACAATATTGAACATAAAAAGAGCAAAACTATGTTAGGGATGGGTGGCGGGAGAGGAGGCCACAGTTTTTAAATCCTCGCCCTGGGAGAAATGTAGGCTAAAGACTGACTTGTGCTCTGATGTAAATGGGCTGCTGCAAAGGAGAACCGAGCCAAAGTGGTTTCTTTGTAAGGTGAAAATGAAATGTATAAGTATACATCCCAAAAAACAAGAAAGACATACATTGTACAACTTTTTAAAAACAACTAAGAACAATATGAATATATGAAACTTGAACTGTTGGGGAAAAAAACATATTTACAAGCAAAACAAACAAGTAATACAATTGTCTTGGGTGAGGCACTGAGGTTGATTCATCAACCTGCGAAGCTGAAGCAGCACAGCCACAATGACAGGAGCGCAAAAACATCACACGCTATGCTGCGGTAGCGCTTCTAACTTGTGCTGGCAACTTTCATACGCTCCTTCTGACTATTAGCTGCTCCACTAAATACACCATGAGCCCCTGCGGGTCCAGTTGCTATAATGGACGTGATCCCAGCACTTTGATTGGCCCAGTAGGCTGTCCGAAAACTTGACAGGCAGCCTATTGGGCCAATCAAAGTGGGTGTGGATTGCGTCAGTAAGCCACTTGACCCGCGGACGGTAGTTAGTTGTGAGCGCAAGTTGCCAGCGCATGGTAGAAGCAGTACCACAGCATAGCGTGCACGGTGCTTGCAATTCTGCTTCAGCGGCAAACTATGTAAATGTACAAAAGTATAGAGGTATTTACAGTTGATTACTTGAAACATTGAAGGCACTCCAAGGGATACGACTATCAGCTCCTCTGTGGGCAATCTGTGACAAGACTAAGGACTTTGTATCAGTTATAAAGAAAGCTTGCCCTCCCCCACATTGTTGTCAGCAATAATCACATACAGCAAGCCCACCACACACAAAGAATACTAGTCATAGGAACGATCCCTCTCCAACCAACTTTTAGTGCCACCAATTGCACACGGTCCCAACACACCCAAAGAGTCAATTTTCCAAAACCCTTTCTCACTGAAAAAAAAGCACACAGCCACCCTCTGCCCCACAGACAAATTATCAACCATGAGAACACACACACACATTGTGAGAGAGACACACTCATACACTGAGACACAGACACACACACACAACCAATACCAGTATTTAGAAACACCTTTTCCCCTCAACAATCAGCATCAGCAGTAGTACACAGTCTCACCACATCACAGTAGCACCCAGTTTGAGAACCGCTGGGCTGAGGTAAAGTAATGAAAAGCATCAACAAGATCTGCCAACTGGGTCCATTCCTAGCAAACCTTGGTTTTTAAATTACAGTAACAAGGCAATAGTACCAAAGAACATAACGGCCGGTGAACAACAGGGTTACATCAAACCACCACACTGTTTTAGCGTCCACAGAACTGTTGGTGGAGAATATAGGCATTGACACTGAAAGAAGCCTGAGAAACAGTAGAATATCTATGAAACATGCCTGAGAACAAGTTGGTTGCAGGATGTGTCTAAACACCTAGAACAGGCTGAGAGTCCCTTGTGGGGAATCGTGAAAGCTGTGAGGCAATGATCTGTTCTTTACTGGGTTTCTCCACTGGAGCCACATTGGAGGGAAGAGAAATATTGCGTGAAACCCAGGAATTTGGAAGGTCACCCGTAAGGATACGGAAGACATTGGACACAATAGGATAGACATGACTAAAATTCATAGGCTCGTATTTTCTGCGCCCTCTCCATTTTTTTTGGCCGCGAGGAAATTCTAGTCTTGTCTGGAGAGTGCCTCGAGGTTGACTGTTTTTATTTGGATTGGTAACCACAGCCTGTGGCCGCCCCACATTTCGATTGTGAGCCAGAATGGCCAATTTTGTTCGGGCCTCCATAGAATCCATAGAGTAGTGGATTCGTTTCTGTCTATATTTTAGGGCCATACTGTGGAAGGTTTCTAATATTCCAGTTTGGCAAAATCGAGTCAGATATGGGATGTCCTTGTTCAGTTTTGGCGATGTAATAATTTCAGACAAGGCAAGAAAAGGGGGCGTGTTTCTTTTCAGCCAATCAAATTCCCTATCCTCAACCTCGAGAGGACCGTGCTCACAGCTGTGTTCTAAGTCTCCGTCCTTCCACACGTGCTCACCGACAACATGATGTAACAGGGACAGCATTTTTGCCCTGAAAACTTCGGCATCACCTCGGCACGTTCGACTGCACCAGTACAAATGGTTTATTATGGGGCCTATCCAGGGCCGTAAATCTTTATTTTTGGCCTTTGATGCAGTCTCAACCAAAATTTTCTTCAAAGGTTTGTAGTAATGCCATGTATCAAATTGGTGAATAATGGTTGGGTATGTCACCGACATAAGTCGTCGAATGGCAACGTGTCTGTCAGTCCCAACAATTCTAACCTCTAGGTCATGCCTAATCCTGTCCAGAGAGATTGTGAACCCCTCCCTCTCCATGTTTACAGACGATTTGGTCTGAGTCACTTGGACCACCTCAAAATCCACAATGAGGCTGGAAACAACATCCAAAAAAGTGTACACACAGTATTTGGCCGAATAACCAGGGCTGTCGCATTGCCCGTCACCACAGAGGTACAGAGGTTTTCCTGTCAAAAGTCCTTTCACTCTTGTTTTTTCCAACTGCCAACTATGATCTATTGATGGGAAAATAAATTGCCGCTGATATCGATAAAAAGAATTGTCTGAAAAAAAAGTAATGCCGGCAAATTCAAACATCTCTGATACTTTTCGGAAGCTTGACCCACTTACAACAATGGCAGAGGCAAGAATTAGGTTTCCAGCAGCAAATTTTTTTACTCTTGGTTGACTTTGCCACAATTTTTGTCTGTGTCCTTCTGAACAGGTGCTGTAAACAGACAGCATTGTGCCCTGGGTCTTCTTTTCAATTTTCAAGATGGATTCAAAACAGTCTTTTTTGGGGCATATGAGTTTCGATAAAAGGATGTCTAGGCAGGACTCAAAGACCACAAACTTACGTTCTTTCACAATGTTTTCCTCTGTCGTCATCTCGGGGGCATCTGTAAGCATGGTCTCATCAGTAGTAAAGGGCACAGGTGTCATTAGGTCTGCAGACAATTCAGACCAGTCGGGAACATAACTGACATCCATTGAACTGTTCCCCTTTTTCTTTGAAGCAGTGGATAATGGAGTGGCAGTAAGAATATCAGTGAAAGAATCCTCTCCAACACAGGTCGGTTGAGCATTTGTGGTGGTGGAAGGACTCTCTAATGTGTGCGTCGGTTCTCCCGATATTGCTACGGGGGAAAAAATAACAGTTGGAAGAACTTCAGCCTGTTTGCATGGTGTGGAATGTATCCGTGAATAATATGAATGATCCATGCTAGATGACCTCATTGCTAATTCCTGTATGGAAGGATCATTTGTGTCATCAAGAATGAAATCTTCTACGGCTGTTTGAGTTGAGGCTGTTTGAGTTGATACCGATGCATGTGAAGTTGTTCCATACATTGCCTGCTGGTGGCAGGGACATGCACAACATGTCCCAGTACTGCATTCTTGTCCTACCACACTGGTGCTCGACTCGGAGGTTCTACTGCTTACTCCATCATTCATGGTGCTTTCTTCAACTTTCTTCACCCTTTTTGTTAATTTTTGGATCCATTTGTCCAGGTCCTCTTCCCTTACTCTCATGTTCTCTGGTATGCAGGGCACGGCGTCGGCCTTCAATCTACTTTTTCCTGACTGTCTGTATGAGCTAGCAGAAAAATGTGCTGAACACAAGCGATACTTATCACCTCGTTTGTCAGCTAAAATCTTTTCACTAACAAACTGAACAAAGCTGTATGGCCAGTTGATAGCCTGTAACCATGAAAGGATACGGTCCAGACGTGTCGGAAACTGGTGCATAATGATGGTGGTATTAAGGTTCTTCTTTTTCCCTGTCTGATTGAGACAGCCGAACATAAAGCACTGCGGCATCTGTAAGAACAAAATGTGTTGAAATAATTCACAAAGATAAATGGCATATTTATTACCTCTTTATACATATAGGTAGTAACAGGAGAGGAATGACAGTTCACCTGCAGCAAGAGGTAGTGACCGGAGAGGAGTGACAGCACAGCTGCAGCCAGAGGTAGTGACAGGAGAGGAGTGACAGCACAGCTGCAGCCAGAGGTAGTGGCAGGAGATGACTGACAGATCACCTGCAGCCAGAGGTAGTGACAGGAGAGGAGTGACAGCACAGCTGCAGCCAGAGGTAGTGGCAGGAGATGGCTGACAGATCACGTGCAGCCAGAGGTAGTGACAGGAGAGGAGTGACAACACAGCTGCAGCCAGAGGTAGGGTCAGGAGAGGAGTGACAGTTCACCTGCAGACAGAGGTAGTGACAGGAGAGGAGTGACAGATCACCTGCAGCCAGAGGTAGTGACAGGAGAGGAGTGACAACACAGCTGCCCCTATGTTTCCTCCTGTCACCTCATGTGCCTCTATGTTGCCCCCTGTGCCCCTATGTTTCCTCCTGTCACCTCATGTGCCTCTATGTTGCCCTCTGTGCCCCTATGTTTCCTCCTGTCACCTCAAGTGCCCCTATGTTGCCCCCTGTGCCCCTATGTTTCCTCCTGTCACCTCATGTGCCTCTATGTTGCCCCCTGTGCCCCTATGTTTCCTCCTGTCACCTCAAGTGCCCCTATGTTGCCCCCTGTGCCCCTATGTTTCCTCCTGTCACCTCATGTGCCTCTATGTTGCCCCCTGTGCCCCTATGTTTCTTCCTGTCAGCTCATGTGCCTCTGTTGCCCCCTGTGCCCCTATGTTTCCTCGTGTCACCTCATGTGCCTCTATGTTGCCCCCTGTGTGCGTGTGTATATATTTTTTTTTTATTCTGATCAGAGTTCTGCTTACACTTTTTGTGAGAAAAAAAAAATTATATATATATAGATAGATAGATAGATAGATAGATATACAGATATATAGATATAGAGATATAGATATATAATATTGTGGCAACAAAGTGTAAGCAGACCTCAGATGAGACATATATACACATATACATACATATACATACATATATATATATATATATACATACATACATACATATACATATTTACACACATACTTACGACTGATGATGATCCTTCTGCCTGTCACCGCCCGATGGCTCCAACCGCTCCGTCCACGATCTTCCTCCCCGCGTTCTTCCTCCGGCTCCCACCGTCCTGGCTCCAACCAAGATCCGTCCTGGCTCCACGGTCTTCCTCCCCGCGATCTTCCTCCGCAGCCAGAGGTAGTGGCAGGAGAGGAGTGACAGTTCACCTGCAGCCAGAGGTAGTGTCAGGAGAGGAGTGACAGCACAGCTACAGCCAGAGGTAGTGACAGGAGAGGAGTGACAGATCACCTGCAGCTAGAGGTAGTGACAGGAGAGGCGTGACAGCACAGCTGCAGCCAGAGGTGGTGTCAGGAGAGGAGTGACAGCACAGCTGCAGCCAGAGGTAGTGACAGGAGATGAGTGACAGATCACCTGCAGCTAGAGGTAGTGACAGGAGAG
>NW_027152496.1:0-15000 GCF_040937935.1 Hyperolius riggenbachi | reverse complement strand
TATATGTCCCCAGTATATGTAGCCAGGTGTATATGTCCCCAGTATATGTAGGCAGAGGTATATATGCCCAGTATATGTAGGCAGGGGTATATATGCCCAGTATATGTAGGCAGGGGTATATATGCCCAGTATATGTAGCCAGGGGTATATATGCCCAGTATATGTAGTCAGGGGTATAGTAGTCCCCAGTATATGTAGTCAGGGGTATAGTAGTCCCCAGTATATGTAGTCAGGGGTATAGTAGTCCCCAGTATATGTAGCCAGGTGTATATGTCCCCAGTATATGTAGCCAGGTGTATATGTCCCCAGTATATGTAGCCAGGTGTATAGGTCCCCAGTATATGTAGCCAGGTGTATATGTCCCCAGTATATGTAGCCAGGTGTATATGTCCCCAGTATATGTAGCCAGGTGTATATGTCCCCAGTATATGTAGGCAGAGGTATATATGCCCAGTATATGTAGCCAGGGGTATATATGCCCAGTATATATAGTCAGGGGTATAGTAGTCCCCAGTATATGTAGCCAGGTGTATATGTCCCCAGTATATGTAGCCAGGTGTATATGTCCCCAGTATATGTAGCCAGGTGTATATGTCCCCAGTATATGTAGCCAGGTGTATATGTCCCCAGTATATGTAGCCAGGTGTATATGTCCCCAGTATATGTAGGCAGAGGTATATGTCCCCAGTATATGTAGGCAGAGGTATATATGCCCAGTATATGTAGTCAGGGGTATAGTAGTCCCCAGTATATGTAGTCAGGGGTATAGTAGTCCCCAGTATATGTAGCCAGGTGTATATGTCCCCAGTATATGTAGCCAGGTGTATATGTCCCCAGTATATGTAGCCAGGTGTATATGTCCCCAGTATATGTAGCCAGGTGTATATGTCCCCAGTATATGTAGCCAGGTGTATATGTCCCCAGTATATGTAGGCAGAGGTATATATGCCCAGTATATGTAGCCAGGGGTATATATGCCCAGTATATATAGTAAGGAGTATAGTAGTCCCCAGTATATGTAGCCAGGTGTATATGTCCCCAGTATATGTAGCCAGGTGTATATGTCCCCAGTATATGTAGCCAGGTGTATATGTCCCCAGTATATGTAGGCAGAGGTATATATGCCCAGTATATGTAGCCAGGGGTATATATGCCCAGTATATATAGTCAGGGGTATAGTAGTCCCCAGTATATGTAGCCAGGTGTATATGTCCCCAGTATATGTAGCCAGGTGTATATGTCCCCAGTATATGTAGGCAGAGGTATATATGCCCAGTATATGTAGCCAGGGGTATATATGCCCAGTATATATAGTCAGGGGTATAGTAGTCCCCAGTATATGTAGCCAGGTGTATATGTCCCCAGTATATGTAGCCAGGTGTATATGTCCCCAGTATATGTAGCCAGGTGTATATGTCAACAGTATATGTAGCCAGGTGTATATGTCCCCAGTATATGTAGCCA
Organism: Hyperolius riggenbachi; assembly: GCF_040937935.1. Taxonomy (NCBI): domain Eukaryota; kingdom Metazoa; phylum Chordata; class Amphibia; order Anura; family Hyperoliidae; genus Hyperolius; species Hyperolius riggenbachi. The sequence goes on along the minus strand of NW_027152496.1, from coordinate 13,536 downwards.
GGTGTATATGTCCCCAGTATATGTAGCCAGGTGTATATGTCCCCAGTATATGTAGCCAGGTGTATATGTCCCCAGTATATGTAGCCAGGTGTACATGTCCCCAGTATATGTAGGATAGAATATATATATACATATATATATATATATATATATATATATATATATATATATATATATACATATATTATTGGGGCAACACAGTGTAAACAGACCTCAGATGAGTCATACACACACACACACATATATATATATATATATATATATATATATATATATATAATTGGGGCAACATAGTATAAGCAGACCTCAGAGGAGACGTATACATACATATATACACACATACTTACGACTGCTGATCATGCTCCACGACCTTCCTCCCCACGATCTTCCTCTGGCTCCCACCGTCCTGGATCTCCGCCCGCTGGCTCCAACCGCGATCCGTCCTGGCTCCAACCCCTCCGTCCACGATCTTCTTCCACGTGATCTTCCTCTGGCTCCCACCGTCCTGGATCTTCGCCCGCTGGCTCCAACCGCTCCGTTCTGATCCCCGACTCCTCTTCAAAGTGCAGGCAGCTTGCTTGAAGATGACAGGGGCTGCCGCTTCACGCAAGTATCGCGTGACTTCAGCAGCCCCTCTCTGGAACGCCCATGTCTCCTCCTAAGGCGGCCACTTTCTTCAAAGCCTCCTCCTCTCCACAATCAGGTCCCATGATTCAAAGCTGCATGGGACCTGACGCCGCGGCGCTGGGAGAAGGGGGGGCGTGGCTTTAGCTTTTAAAGCGAAATTAGCCATTATTAATAATTAAGAAAAACAAACCTGAATATAGATTGCTTAATAATGGGATACAAAGGGATCAAAAATTATGTGTGCAAAAGTTCGTCTCGGATCCACTTTAAGTTGGTAAAGTGAAATGAGAAACAAATATAGAAACACGTTTTTTAAAAAATAATAAACTGAAAATTGGCATGTGCATATCTATTCACCAGGTACATATTATTTGGGCGCCACTCAGTTCGGCGCGGGAAGGGCCGCATGACGGCTTTCCTCACTGCCGCTAAACTCCGAGGCGGAGTTAAATACTATTCCCCCTCCGAGTTGTTGCAACTCGGAGGCAGATGTAATTTGGGGTCTGGGAGCTGCCGGAGCCCCGAATTACTGCTATGCGGGGAGCGCATCATAGCATTGCTGCTATGATGGCGCCCAGTTTTGGTGCGCGGCTCTCAGAGACGCGCGCTGAAATGAACTGATCTGCTATTCACCTCCTATGCCATGAAGCCTCTAAAAAGTCCTAATGCAACCAATTAATTTTCTTCAAATGTCACATAATCAGTGAAATGAAGTCCACCTGTGTGCAATCTTAATTAACAATTGTTCAAAACGGAGGTGCCAGATAAGGATAAAATAGGTCAAAACGTTTAAAAAGGGGAAGGTAGTGGTGGACTTACCTCCCACAAGTAGACAACACGATCAGTTATTCACTGAAAAATATCTTAACTTAAATAGACTGCAGAGTGATAGCAACGCGTTTCACTGGTTATATCCTGCTTCATCAGGCAGTATATGGAGCTTGTAAAGATCCAGACCAGGTATGATTACCTCCATGTGCAATCTTAGTGTCACATGATCTGTCAGTATAAACACACCTTTTCAGAAATGCCCCAGAGGCTTCAACACCACTAAGCAAGAGGTGTCACACCATGAAGATCAAGAGGCTCTCCTAACAAGTCAGGGACAAAGTTGTTGTGAAGTACAAGTGGGTTAGGTTAAAAAAAAATATCCAAAGCTCTGACTATCCATTGGAGCACCATCAAATCCATCATCTTCAAATGGAAAAACATGGGTCTAAAACAAACCTGCCAAGAGAAGGCTGTTCAGCAAAACTCACATAACTGGCAAGGAGGGCATAAATCAGAGAGGCAGCTCAGATACCAAAGGTAAACCAGTATCTGTCCATAGGACCATAATAAGCCATACACTCCATAGAGCTGGGCTTTATGGAAGAGTGGGCAGAAAAAAAAGATTTTACTTAGTATTAAAAATCAGAAGGCACATTTGGGTTTTACAAAAAGGCATGTGGGAAACTCCCCTAATGCTTCAAGGAAGATGTTCTGGTCAGATGAGATTAAAATTGAACTTTTTAGCCACCAATGAAAATGCTACAGTATGGCCTCGATTCATAAAAGTGCTGTCGGTAAGGAAAACTCGAGCGGGGAAACACCGCTGTCGGTATTTCAGCCTTCAGGGTGGTAATTCATAAAAATGTTGCCTGTTGTGATAGGCGTGCGGAGATATTCTGCTGTAGGCTGGCGTTAGGCTGTCGTACGCATGCGGAAACAGGAGAAGCTGGCCGAGTCTCTCCGTGCGGTGTTCTCTCTGCTGCTGCTTGGGAGGTCTGTCCCATTTACTGCAATGTATTCTGCACGCTTCTCGCCACATCAGAGGTAGCGGTAATCCCCGTCTGCATACCGCTACCTCTAATCTTTATGAATTGACATTTGTTACTTTTGTTAAGATAATCACAGCGCAAGGCGGTGATTTATCACTCTGCTCGCGAATGTCGGCTTTTCATGCGGAAAAAGCCTTTATGAATACAGATTTTGCTGTGTGGTCAGTAAAGTGAGCCGTTTTCAGCATTTCCGCATGCGGAAATGCTTTATGAATCGAGGCCTATGTCTGGTGCAAACACCACACCTCCTACCACCCCACCACGCTACAGTGAAACATGGTGGTGGCACCATCATGCTGTGGGGATGTTTTTCATCAGCGGGGACTGGAAAACTGGTCTGCGCAGAGAGAAAGATGGATGGTGCTAAATACAGGGATATTCTTGAGTAAAAACTGTGTCAGTCTGCCAGTGACTTGAGACTGGGATGGAGGTTCACCTTCCAGCAGGACAATGACCCGAAGCATACTGCTAAATCAACACTCGAGTGGTTTAAGGGGAAACATTTAAATATGTTGTAATGGCCTAGTCAAAGTCCAGACATCAATCCAATAGAGACTCTGTGGTCAGACTTGGAAGATTACCGTTCACAGGCGAAAAACATCCAACATGAAGAATCTGGAGCAGTTTCGACCTTGAGTAATGGCCAAAAAGCCCAGTGGCAAGATGCGGCAAACTCATAGAGACACAAAGTGCTGACTTTAGCGGGGATAAATAGTTATACATTTTGTCCTACTTTTTGTTTGCTTTGCAATAAACCAAGTAATACATCTTCAAGCTTGTAGGCATGTTCTGTCAATGAAATGATTTAAACTCTCAAACAATCTATTTAATTCCAGGTTGTAAGGCAACAAAACATGAAAAATGCCAAGGGGTATAAATACTTTTGTAAGGCACCGCATATACCATAGTCTTGTCAGTTAACTGTCCCTCGGAGGGGCTCATAATGTAATCCCTACCATAGTTATATTGTCCATCATGGTCTAGGGCCAATTTTAGGAGGAAGCCAATAAATTAATCTATACTGTATATTGTTTAGACGTGGGGGGAAACCTGAGTGCCCGGAGGACACACACACATAAACAGGGATTTTTTGTTAACTTCTAGTACAAAATCCTAGTGGTCCTGGTTATTTATTGCCATCTCCTGGTCACCGGGTCACATGGGGCCTGATGCATTAAAGTACAGGTGCCGTGTGAATGGAGCGCACAACAATTTTACTGTTACTAGTGCAGGGGGGTTAACCCATCAACGGCACGTGCGTTATCGCTATACCACATACATTAACCCGGTAACACGCTTAGCACTTATGGATTAGCGACTAGTGCTCCCCCTGCACTAGTAATGGTAAAATTGCTGAGCACTCCCTGCACACCGCAACTGTACTGTAGTTAAAGGACACATCTGAGGACATTTAAAAAAAAGATCTACTTACCTGGGGCTTCCTTCAACCCCTGGCAGCTAATATGTCCCTCGCTGCAACTTAGGTATCCCGGGATCCCCTCCGTTGAAGATGCCGACCTCGCCAGGTCTGCGCAAGCTTGAGCACGTGGCCTCGCGGCTCGCGATCACGTGGCCTGGACTGTTCTGCGCAGGTGCAGAACTACTGCGCCTGTGCAGAACTACTGCGCCTGCGCAGAAAGGTTCAGGCTAAGTGAGCGGATCACGAGCGATGCGGCCTTACGCTCGCGAAGGCACGGATACCTAGCGAGGTCGGCATCTCTAACGGAGTGGATCCCGGGACACCGAAGCTGCGGCGAGGGACATAATGGCTGCCAGGGGCTGAAGGAAGCTCTGGGTAAGTAGATTTTTGTTTTTAATGTCCTCAGATGTGCCCTTCAAGAGCATCCGGCCCCTAGAGAGCAATGCTTACCTGTCACTGGAGGGCTGGCATGGGCGGACTGGCCTGGGGGCATTCTCCCCCCGGGCCACCTGCTGCCTCTGTATTTTGGGCCGCTAAATGCTTGTGTCCCTGTAAGCACAGTGTGGCTGCGCTGGTCGGTCTTACCAGTACCCGGCTTGTTGTGAGTACCCAGCGACAGAGGATCAGCTGAAAAGCTGCAGTGACAAATAGGTGCAGGCAGTGCACACAGCACCGCTCTGCTTCCTGCACGGAGGTGGCGCCCCGCCCCCTGTGTGTAGACCGTGGCAATTTCAAAGTCTGTCAAGAGAGACAGCCTGCGCTGCACCAGCATGACTGTGGACTGGACTCTCATCCAGCCAGCGTGAGCAGAGAAAGAACTGCTGCACAGTAGAGATGGGAAGTTCGGATCTTTTCAATGATCCGGATGATTCGAATCGGATCATTGAAAAGATCCGGATCTTTGATCCGAAACTCGGATCATTTTACTACCGAAGCATTCGTTGGTTGAAATTAGAGATGGGAAGTTCGGATCTTTTCAATGATCCGGATGATTCGAATCGGATCATTGAAGAGATCCGGATCTTTGATCTGAATCTCGGATCATTTTACTACCGGAAGCATTCGGGGGTGAAATGAACAGCAGGACAGGTCTGTGGACAGGAGAAGGGGAGGGGGTGGACACACAGAGAAGGGGAGAAGATGGACAGAGGGCAGGGAGTGGACAGAGAAGGGAGGAGGGACGAGCAGAGAGCAGAAATGTTTGCACGTAATACCCACATGCTGAAGTCATATGCTTTACATATATTTCACCTATATGTTCATCTGTACACTTTGAAAGAAAAGGTCGCACAGTGAAAGAAAGCATTCCCAGAAGATAAGTGCAGCTGTTTAGTGCCGAGTGCAGGAGGATTATATTGCCTTTCAATCACACTGTCTGCAAAGTTACTGAGCTGTGCTGAGCCAAAAGCTTCCAATGTGTTCACTGTGCAGCACTACGGAACAGCCAGCCTATAATGGGCAGCACGTTATAGCCAGTATGTGTGCTCTACACATATCTGGCAGTGGCACCCATGTCCCTGACTCCCCTCTACCTCTCTCCCTGCAAGGGTGGCTCCCATCCAACAGAGCGATCCCTGCTTCCAGGACCCCGCTGCCCGCTGGGAGGGGGCGTGTCGCTCCTGGCCCCGCCCCTTTTGCGATCCGAATCGTTCATTTTGATGATTCGGATGATCGACTCATAAAATAGATTCGGATCAAAGATCCGAATCGTTCATGATCCGGACAACACTAGTTGAAATGACTAGCAGGGCAGGAGAAGGAGAGGGGGGTGGACACACCGAGAAGGGGAGAAGATGGACAGAGGGCAGGGAGTGGACAGAGAAGGGAGGAGGGACGAGCAGAGAGCAGAAATGTTTGCACACAATACCCACATGCTGCAATCATATGCTTTACATATATTTCACCTATATGTTCATCTGTATACCTTGAATGGAAACGTCGCACAGTGAAAGAAAGCATTCCCCAAAGATAAGTGCAGCTGTTTAGTGCCGAGTGCAGGAGGATCATATTACGCTGCAATCAGTGCCTGCAAAGTTACTGAGCTAGGCTGAGCTGAGCCAAAAGTTTCCAATGTGTTCACTGTGCACAACTACGGAACAGACAGCCTATAATGAGCAGCACGTTATAGCCAGTATGTGTGCTCTACACATATCTGGCAGTGGCACCCATGTCCTCTCTACCTGTCCCTGTAAGGCTGGCTCCCCTGAGTCCCCTTCAACAGAGCGATCCATCTCTGCTCTGCTTCCAGGACCCCGCTGCCCGCTGAGAGGGGGCGTGTCGCTCCTGGCCCTGCCCCTTTTGCGATCCAAATCACTCATTTTGATGATTCGGATGATTCGACTCACAAAATAGATTCGGATCAAAGATCCGAATCGTTCATGATCCGGACAACACTACTGCACAGCCTGTGAGCTTTCCCTGGGAGAGAGGACAAGGGTGAAGGAGGACGTGCACACTGCTTTCACTGTGAGAGATGGAGATTAGCCTGATTGCCAGCGGTACTTTGTGAACTTTTATGTCTTCTTCTTCCATGTGTGCAATGCATCTCTTCCCAGGCCCCCCTCCTTCCCCACTCTCTTCTCTCTCCCAAATTTCATCCCTGCTAAATGGGACAGAGATAGCCAGCAGTCCTGGTGGGATCTCTCTGCCGTTTCTCCTCTTCCCCCATGTCTTGTGCTTCTATCTTAATTTACAATCCCCCCATGTCTCACCATCTTTTTTATGTTCTCCATTTCTCCCTCTCACATCCCCCTTGTCTCCTTTTTAATGCATCTGTCTCTCCCACAAAGTTCCTACTATTTGATTATTCTCTCTCTGACTTCTGGCATCTTCTGCTGCATGTTGCAGAGACTACTAGTACATAGCCAAGTCACTGATTGTCGTCAGATGAGCTCACAATCAAATCCTACCATAGTCATACTCTAATGTCCTATGATATTATTATTATTATTATGTATTTATATAGTGTTAGTGTTTGAGCACGCATACATTTTCTTGTTCTAAGCATGTATTTATATAGCACTGGCATCTTCTACAGCGGGTCCATCTAAAAATGGCGCAGGGAGAAAAATGGCGCACCGTTCTGCCGATAAATGTATCATAAAACGCTATTTACCGAAAATACATTAAAACGGTAAATAGCGTTTTATGCTACATTTATTTCAGCACGGTACGCCATTAAAGCATGCAGGGGCTGCGGGTCGCTAGTATAGGCAGCGGGGGTTGGGGGAGAGAGGCAGCGGACACTGGAGGGCATAGGCAGCGGACGAAGATGTGTGCAATATGCATACATTACCTTGTCCCGGGCCGCCGATCGCTCCTTCCCTCCGCTCCTGCACTTTCTAGTTTGTTTGTTGTAGTCCAGCAGCCGGCCAATCACCATGCGGAGACTGAAACCGCATGGTGATTGGCCGGCTGCAGGACTACAGTAAACGAATGGAGGAAGTGAAGGAGCGGAGGGCGGCCCGGGACAAGGTAACGTATGCATATTGCACACATCTTCGTCCGCTGCCTATGCCCTCCAGTGTCCGCTGCCTCTCTCTTCCCCCCGACCCCTCTGTCCTCAGATATTTTTAAGCTTTATAACGCTATTTACGTTATAAGTGTAAGGCACACTGCCTGCGCCATTTTTTAACACTTATAACGCTAAATAGCGTTATATAATGCAAGTCTATGGGGCGCCCTTCTTATTCCCCTGGCGCTGTGCGCCATTTTAACTGTCCCGTCTACAGCACTTTACAGAGTACATAGTCATGTCACTGACTGTCCTCAGAAAAGCTCACAGTCTAATCTAGTTTTTACCCCAGCTTTAGTCGCTAGGATTACCTCAATCTGTGTAATTACAAGTAATGTTGCGTTACACTATATACATTTGTTAACAAAAAAGATATAGATTTGGGCTGGGGCTGCCGTGAAAGGGCCTCTAGGTTGTGTTTTCCCCCCAGGCCAAAAGGTCACAGTCCTCCCTGGGCTGGATTCAAGGGCAGGCTGCCTAGGGTGGAATAATGTTTGGGGTGGGTGGGGAGCCACCCCCCTGACATTTCCCATCACCACAAGAAGACACAGTGTGCAGTTCTGTCCATCCGCCCGCTTTGCACACCGCAGCATGTCCTTGTATGCATGTATGTGTGTGCAGGCAGCCAGTGGACGGCTACAGAGAAGTCAGGAACAAAGTAGCCAATCAGCTGATGGGAACACAGCAGCCAGACGTAGGAAGGAACAAGGAAGGAACACCCTGAGGGGAGAAGCATGGCTGTTAGTGCAGCCTTCCCCAGTGTACAGAGGAGAGGCAGCAGGAAGCTGGAGGATCTGGTTCCTGACTGAGGATAACTTCTGCTGCAACTGCATGTTTGTTACTACACCCACCCCCAAAGCAGCATTAGGTGATCTCTTTGTCCACTCTATAGAGGCACCACACAGCTCCTTGCAAGTGCCCCCCTCTATAGGCACTACAGCTCTCAGCATGTCCCCCCACTCCACAGAGGCACTGCTGCTCTTAGCATGTCCCTCCATAGAGGCACTACTGTTCCCAGTATGCCCCTCCACAGAGGCACTACTGTTCCCAGCATGCCCCTCCATAGAGGCACTACTGGTCCCAGTATGTCCCTCCATAGAGGCCCTACTGTTCCCAGCATGCCCCTCCATAGAGGCACTACTGCTCCCAACATGCCCCTCCATAGAGGCACTACTCCTCCCAACATGCCCCTCCATAGAGACACTACTGTTCCCAGCATGCCCCTCCACAGAGGAACTACTGCTCCCCAGGCATGGGCTCACGAGTCCCGAAGGACTCCCTCTATAGGCACTACAGCTCTCAGCATGTCCCCCCACTCCACAGAGGCACTGCTGCTCCCAACATGCCCCTCTATAGAGACACTACTGTTCCCAGCATGCCCCTCCATAGAGGCACTACTGTTCCCAGTATGCCCCTCCATAGAGGCACTACTGCTCCCAGCATGTCCCTCCATAGAGGCACTACTGCTCCCAACATGCCCCTCCATAGAGACACTACAGTTCCCAGCATGCCCTTCCATAGAGGCACTACTGCTCCCAGCATGTCCTTACATAGAGGCACTACTGTTCCCAGTATGCCCCTCCACAGAGGCACTTCTGTTCCCAGTATGTCCCTCCATAGAGGCACTACTGTTCCCAGCATGCCCCTCCTTAGAAGCACTACTGTTCCCAGTATGCCCCTCCATAGAGGCACTACTGCTCCCAACATGCCCCTCCATAGAGACACTACTGTTCCCAGCATGCCTCTCCATAGAGGCACTACTGCTCCCAGCATGTCCTTACATAGAGGCACTACTGTTCCCAGTATGCCCCTCCACAGAGGCACTACTGCTCCCAACATGCCCCTCCATAGAGACACTACTGTTCCCAGCATGCCTCTCCATAGAGGCACTACTGCTCCCAGCATGCCCCTCCACAGAGGAACTACTGCTCCCCAGGCATGGGCTCACAAGTCTCGAAGGACTCGAATTTGTGATTCAAATGAAGCTTAATTGCTTCAGCTGTGCGTCTGGGAGAGAAGGGGTTACTTACCCATAAGTCAGTTGTCTTCTATGCGTTCCAAATGTCTTGTACGCGTCCTACTGGACGCAAGACTCACTACCGCACAATTCTTCCTTCAAGCCGAAAAGAGGAAGTGCGCAGTTTTGAGTCTTGCAACGCGTCCAATAGGTATGCATACAAGACAATGGCCTCAATTCACTAAGCTTAACTCCTGTCTTTAATAACTCTGTTGAGCTGTTTTACAGTTATCACCATGGTGATATAATTGTGATAACTGTAAAACAGCTCTGAAGAGTTATTAAAGACAGGAGTTAGGCTTAGTGAATTGAGGCCATTGTACTTATGGGTAAGTAACCCCCTCTCTCCCAGCTGCACAGCTGAGGCAATTAAGCCTCATTTGAATCACAAATTCGAGTCCTTCAGGACTCGTGAGCCCAGCACTACTGCTCCCAGCATGCTCCTCCCCCTCTATAGAGGCAACAGAGCTCTCAGACAGCCCCACCTTCCTCTACAGAGGCACTACAGATCCAAGCATGCCCCTCCTCCTATGAAGTATTGGGTTGTCCCCTAGGGCCAGCTGTCAAACTCATTTGGGCCCTGGTCTCCCCCCAAAGTAATAAGTGGCCCCCTGGAGCTTCTGCAGAGTATTAGCAGCAGAGCGCACTTACCTGTCTGGAACGCGCCTCTATGCTTTATCCTCACAGATGCCTAATCTCCGTGACCCAGCGGCACATGAGTATATACGTGCTGCTAAGCCAGGAGATGAGGCACCTACAAGGATGTAGCACACAGACGGAGGGAGTGTGCTACACTGTAAATACTGTACAGGGGCCTCAGGGGACCACTATTCACATTAGAGGAGGCCTGGGGGCTCTGCAGCCAGCTCTGGGGGTCAACCCAGTGCTATATGGAGATGGAGGGGCATGCTGGAAACTGCAGTGCCTCTGGAAGGGGAGGAGCATCCTGGGAACTGTGGTGCCTCTGTGGAGGGGTAGGGGCATGCTGGCCGCTGTAGTGTCTCTATAGAGGGGGGCTTGCAGGGAGTGGTTTTCAGTTTGTCGCTATGGAAACGCTGGTCCTAGCTATCACCTCAATTCTTACCTTACCCTGCTGACTTTTTCACCCTTATTAACACACCCTCAATTCTGTCTGCCCTCCTTTAACCTTTCTTTCCTTATTGATCTCTCCTCGCCCTGACCACCTCTTCAGTTACTGCTCCTCTCCACGCTTATTACCCCCCCTCCCTCCCCATCTCAAGTTGACCTCTGCACCCTCAATTTTAAATGCCCCCTGCATTTACAGATCTCCTCTATTGACCTGAGGAAGCAGGCTGTGTCCCGTGAAATGCGTTGTCTACAGTTTAACCATTTACTCTTTTAATAAAGACTCCCTTTTCCACCCATGTGAGTCTTCTAGTGAGGTAAGAGACCTCCCCTTTTTTATCACTACAATATTGGTATATTGGTAATCTTTAAGGGCGCCTCCACCAACTTGCTTTAGTAATGGGGAGTCACTGAATAGTCTAGACTAGGATTCCCATATCTTCCTATACCCCACTGTTCAAGTGCTCAGGGGTGTAACAATAGACCCTGTTAGGGATGCAGCCGCAAGGGGGCTCAGAAGCCACAGGGTGCCCTGTCCTAAGGACAGAAAAAAATATCTGCTCTCTGCACAATTGTTCTAATGACTGCATTTGCTCAGCCACTGATAACAAATCATACAAAGTTTTGTAGACAAAGATTTGTAGACTGTCCCTATTAAGTGTGCAGGGAAAGGGAGCCCCATATAAAGTCTTGCAGGGGGGCCCAGTGATTTCCAGTTTCGCCCCTGCCAGTGCTGTATCACTACCAGGTCGATTTGGTCTTTTCAGTGCATAAGCGTGATGTCCAAATAAATTAAAGGACAACTGAAGTGAGAAAGATATGGAGGCTGCAATATTTATTTCCTATTAAACAATACCAGTTGCCTTGCAGTCCTGCTAGTCTATTTGGCTGCAGTAGTGTCTGAATAACACCAGAAACAAGTATGCAGCTAATCTTGTCAGATTCTGACACTAATGGCAGAAACACCTTATCTGCTGCATGCTTGTTCAGGGGCTATGGCTTAAAGTATTAGAGGCAGAGGATGAGCAGGGCTGCCAGGCAACTGGTATTGTTTAAAAAGAAATAAATATGGCAGCCTCCATATCCGTCTCTTTACAGTTGTCCTTAAAGTACTTGTTCATGCTGTTAAAAGCTAAGCACTTTACTTCTACTGGGCATGCACCAACCTAACTTGTGCTCCCCAGTACAGACATGCTTGCCCATGGACATGCTCACTCAATGAAGCAACCTGATCGACCGGAAAGGGACGCAGTGCTAGAATATGGATTTATGTTTCGGTGGGTTGGAGTGTAGAATATTGTGGTGTGTGTGTGTTGGGGGCAGCTGGCGACAGTGGCCTAGGGCGGTAAAAATTACGGCCCTGGTTCTTGATATCTGGAGCAAACATAATTTAACCTGGATGGTTACTTAACCTCCTTGGTGGTAATCCCGAGCTGAGCTCGGGGTATGCCGCCGGAGGTCGCCGCTCAGGCCCTGCTGGGCCGATTTCGTTTCTGAAAAAAAAGCAGCACACGCAGCTGGCACTTTGCCAGCCGCGTGTGCTGCCCGATCGCCGCCGCCCCGCGGCGATCCGCCGCGTGCAGCGGCGAAAGAGGGTCCCCCCAGCCGCCCGAGCCCAGCGCAGCCGGAACAAACAGTTCCGGCCGGCGCTAGGGGCTGGATCGGGCGGCTCTGACGTCAGGACGTCGACTGACGTCCATGACGTCACTCCGCTCGTCGCCATGGCGACGAGGAAAGCGAAACAAGATAGGCCGCTCATTGCGGCCTATCTTGTTACTTTCGATTGCCGGAGGCGATCGAAAGTACGCTTCCGGAGCGCCCTCTAGTGGGCTTTCATGCAGCCAACTTTCAGTTGGCTGCATGAAATATTTTTTTTTTTATTAAAAAAAAAACACATTGCAGCCTCCCTGGCAAAATAAATAAACCGCCAGGGAGGTTAATGAAAAATAATGATAATGATTAATGGTCAATTACCAGCAACTCAGGGTGTATATTGTTTATACCTTATTGGTCGATTTTCTCTTCCTTTTGGGTTCTTCTTTCTTATAGTCATCCCAGGTGGAGTCGTATTCGGAGTCATAATGTTCAGGGGTGGTGCTGTAGTTGCTATTATAAAACGCCATGCTGCAAATTACACAATAACAACACAGGACTTAGAATTTCATCCACAGACCGCATGTCATGAATTATCTCACCTTATTGCTCAAGCTTTCTCTATTCTTATATAATTTATCTTTCCTTATCTGTTTATCTCATGAGATAGCTCTCTTTGGGTCGGATTCTGGTGCTGCTGGTAATATTGCTGTGTGCAGGCAGTGCAGAGTAATAGTACTGATACTAACGGCAGCGGAGTACCATGTGTTGTGCGATTAGTGCGATCCTCAGCACATAGGTAACACAAGCATTTTGTACAGAGCAATTTTTGGGTGCCTGGAGTTGGAGGTTTAATAAACTAAGAAGTCGGAGTTGGTGCTGGAGTCGGATGATTTTTGTACCCACTCAATAGCCATGCAAGGGCTGTGGAGTAGGAGTCGGAGTCGAGGAGTCGGAGCAATTAAGGGGTACCTGGAGTCAGAGGTTTCATAAACTGAGGAGTCGGAATTGGAGTCAAATGCATTTCTACCAGAGCTGTGGAGTCGGTACAAAAATCATCCAACTGCAACAAATGGTGCCCATACATGGTACAGTTTTTTCATTTTTTTCATATAGATAATTTTGTTTGATTATTCCATTAAATTGAAAAAAAATTGCATAGTTGTTTTTGAAGTACCATATACGAACATTCGAAAAAAAAGAATATTTTCGCCTTTCATTCGATTCAATCGTTTTGGTAAAATAAATGGGAAAATCTAATCTTTTTATTGTACCATGTATGGACACCATTAGACTAATCATTTTATGAAACCACTGACTCCAACTCCAGGTACTTAAGAATTGCTCTGACTCCGGCTCCACAGCCCTGGTTTCTACAATAATTCACGCTACACCACTTGAGTTATGGGATCACCATAGCAATGCTCGCGTTACCTATGTATTGCAGGTCATGCTTATT